>NC_068424.1:18439001-18634001 GCF_023373465.1 Oncorhynchus keta | reverse complement strand
CCTACACCCCTACTACATGCAGCACCCCTACTACACATGCAGCACCCCTACTACACATGCAGCACCCCTACTACACATGCAGCACCCCTACTACACATGCAGCACCCCTACTACACATGCAGCACCCCTACTACACATGCAGCACCCCTACTACACATGCAGCACCCCTACTACACATGCAGCACCCCTACTACACATGCAGTACCCCTACTACACATGCAGCACCCCTACTACACATGCAGCCTGATTGATAGCTTTGCTGAAAGAATTAAGATTTTTCAGTGAAATACGTTATTTTCTTAGAATTGTGTATTCTCGTGCCACTGTATACTATAACAGAAATGTTTATGATGTGTATATTTATAGGTTCAAATGAGCGTACACACACATCAACATCAGTGATACATCAACCAGGAGAACATGCAGTATGAATGCATTTTAGACCAAAAATACTTTGCCTCCTTCTCTGCACTGAAATGGCCCAGTTTATATAAGCATGAAGGGATGCTTTGGCTCATACTTGTTTTGACAGCATGTCCTACCGTATGACTGCTCATTCATAAACACATTTTAGACAGTCCTGATGTTAAAATAGCCTTGCAGAATCTCAGTGTCCTGCTGTCTCCGCCTGGAACACTGTGATTCTGAAGCTGTCATTTGTTGCTTCCTGATCTGACAATGGCTTTGGGGTCGGAAAAACCTTAGGGAACATTTGAGCACTTGTTCAGGCTTGTATTTGAATTAATGAGTTTGTGTACATTATGTTAACACGTTTCTCTGTATGTGCGACTGTGTGTGTGTGAATTTGGCTTTGTCTGTGTGTGTTTGGTTGTATGTGGCTACGCTGGGTTATACTCTGTCTTGGTCTTTGGATGTGTGTCTGTGTCCCATCCCCTTCCCCTCCCTAGCTCCAGGAGGCCAAGCAGATGGAGAGGGAGAAGCACCGGCAGCACTCCCCAGTCACCCAGCAACAGGAACAGGAACAAGACTCGCCCCAGCTCCAGCAGCACACCTATCCCACAGCCAAGGGCCTCCCTCGGGAGGCCAACGGCCCCACCACCCCCTCTACACCCACGCCCACCTCCACCCCCTCCACTCCCTCCACTCCCTCCACATCTATACCTGCCCCGGCCCCTAAGGACAGCACGGCTGGGGCAGGGGACCCCCAAGAGGGCCAGGGGGCCACGGAGGAGAGCCAGGGGGCCACAGAGGAGGAGCAGGCATTGCAGGGGGAACCGGGGACGGTTTATGAGAGCACAAACCCAGAGAATGGCTCTGAGTTCAGCACAGCAGAGAACCACCAGACAGAGGCAGACCAGCCCACAGGGTTGGGTAGGTTACTTTCTAATTGTAATCCATTACAGTTACTAGTTACCTGTCCAAAATTGTAATCGTTTAATTAATTTCTGGATTACCAAAACTCAGTAACGTAATCTGATTATATTCAGTAACATTTTTGCCTTCTTCTAATACCTCTTAAGGGGAAAGTAATCTGAAAGTATGTTACCAATTGAACAACATCTATTGCAGGATAAATCAATGTTAAAGTTTACATAGCTGGCCATATATAGATGTTAAATTTTACTTTATGGGTTTGTTGTATAGGCTTCTTCTAACCCATCGCTTTCCACTACATATAATAATATGCTTAAATTATATCTTTACATTAATATATAGAATTTATAAAATGGATGCAGCAACTACAGATTGCCCCTTTAAGTCTATCAAAAGTGTGTGAGTTTGAGCATGTGTCCATTAGGTCTATGGATGTATTTTTTAATAAGCATGAATTAGATTGGGTAATAAAACCCCTACTTTTATTCCATAGGCTGGGATCTGCACTATGCAGTTGTTGCAAGAGCACATTTTTCACTGGCTGTCCACTGGTTTCAAAAACAATGATTGATAGGCAGCTTAAACTTCTCGAATTCAACCATTATTGGGTTTAAATACACATTTAGATTTGTGAACTGCCATCCTCAACAACCACAATCCGTATCGCACAAATGGCTAAATGTATTTATTTATTCATTATTGAACCTTTATTTAACTAGGCAAGTCAGTTAAGAACAAATTATTATTTACAATGACGGCCTACAAAAAGGCAAAAATGTTTTAAAAAATATGTATATATAATATATCAATAACATATAAATATAGGACAAAACACACATCACACATCACGACAAGAGACAACACTACATAAAGAGAGACCTAAGACAACAACATAACATGAGCATCAACCCGTGGGTCTTGCGACAGGTATACAGAGATGACCAGTTTACAGAGGAGTATAGAGTGCAGTGATGTGTCCTGTAAGGAGCATTGGTGGCAAATCTGATGACCGAATGGTAAAGAACATCTAGCCGCTCGAGAGCACCCTTACCTGCTGATCTATAAATTATGTCTCCATAATATAGCATGGGTAGGATGGTCATCTGTATCAGGGTCAGTTTGGCAGCTGGGGTGAAAGAGGAGCGATTTATGATAGAGGAAACCAAGTCTAGATTTTACTTTAGCCTGCAGCTTTGATATGTGCTAAGAGATGGACAGTGTACAATCTAGCCATACTCCCAAGTACTTGTAAGAGGTGACTTCCTCAAGCTCTAAACCCTCAGAAGTAGTAATTACACCTGTGGGAAGAGGGGCGTTCTTCTTACCAAACCACATGACCTTTGTTTTGGAGGTGTTCAGAACAAGATTAAGGGTAGAGAAAGCTTGTTGGACACTAAGAAAGCTTTGTTATAGAGCATTTAACACAAATTCCGGGGAGAGGCAAGCTGACTATAAGACTATCATCTGCATATAAATGGATGAGAGAGCTTCCTACTGCTATGTTGTTGATGTATGTTGTTAATGTAAATTAAGAAGAGCGTGGGGCCTAGGATTGAGCCTTGGGGTGCTCCCTTGGTGACAGGCAGTGGCTGAGACAGCAGATTTTCTGACTTTATACACTGCACTCTTTGAGAGAGGTAGTTAGCAAACCAGGCCAAAGACCCCTCAGAGACACCAATACTTCTTAGCCGGCCAAACAAGAATGGAATGGTCTACCGTATCAAAAGCTTTGGCCAAGTCAATAACAATAGCAGCACAACATTGCTTAGAATCAAGGACAATGGTGACATCATTGAGGACCTTTAAGGTTACAGTGACACATCCATAACCTGAGTGGAAACCAGATTGCATACCAGAGAGAGTACTATAGACATCAAGAAATTCTTGCTCTTTTCCCTTGATCCAACAAACACATTTGGTGTATCATCATAGTGGTCTCTGACTTGTGTTCAGACTCGCTCAGGTGGAACAAACTTAAACTTCTGCCTTTTTTCAATGCTGATTTGAATGTCATTCAGTAAATAGAGAAGTGCCAAACATTTTCTTTTGCAAACATCCTTTTTAAAAGTAATCCTCGAAGTAATTATCTAGTTTTTCAAAAGTATCTGTAATCTGAATGCAGTATTTTAGCTTGTTATGTAACGATTACAATTGCCAGTTTTTGTAATCCCTTGCTTGTAAATGATTACATCCGTTACTCCCCTCAACCTGCCAGGCCAGAGTAGCATCACAGAGTGAGCTTCATCTTAGAGCAGACATTTTTAATTTTTTTTATTTTATTTCAACTTTATTAAACCAGGTAGGCCAGTTGAGAACAAGTTCTCATTTACAACTGCGACCTGGCCAAGATAAAGCAAAGCAGTGCGACACAAACAACAACACAGAGTTACACATGGAATAAACAAACGTACAGTCAATAACACAATAGAAGGAAAATAAATCTATATATAGTGTGTGCAAATGGCGTGAGTTAAGGAAATAAATAGACCATAGTAGCGAGTAATTACAATTTAGCAAATTAAGACTGGAGTGATAGATGTGCAGATGATGATGTGCAAGTAGAAATAATGGTAAAAAGAGAAAAGTAAGTAAAGATAATATGGGGAGGAGTTAGGTAGATTGGGTGGGCTATTTACAGATGGGCTGTGTACAGCTGCAGTGTTTGGTAAGCTGCTCAGATAGCTGATGCTTAAAGTTAGTGAGGGGGATATGTCTCCAACTTCAGTGATTTTTGCAATTCGTTCCAGTCATTTGAAGAAGAGAACTGTAAGGAAAGGCGGACAAATGAGGTGTTGGCTTTGGGGATGACCAGTGAAATATGCCTGCTGGAGCGCGTGCTCCAGGTGGGTGTTGTTATTGTGACCAGTGAGCTGAGATAAGGCAGAGTTTTACCTAGCAAAGACTTATAGATGACCTGGAGCCAGTGGGTCTGGCGACTAATATGTAGCGAGGGCCAGCCAACGAGAGCATACAGGTCGCAGTGGTGGGTGGTATATGGGACTTTGGTGACAAAACAGATGGCACTGTGATAGACTGCATCCAGTTTGCTGAGTAGAGTGTTGTAGGGTAAGTTTGGCAGCGTGAGTGAAGGAGGCTTTGTTGCGAAATAGGAAGCCCATTCTAGATTTAATTTTGGATTGGAGATGTTTAATATGAGTCTGGAAGGAGAGTTTACAGTCTAACCAGACACCTAGGTATTTGTAGTTGTCCACATATTCTAAGTCAAAACCGTCCAGAGTAGTGATGCTAGTCGAGCGGGCGGGTGCGGGCAGCGATCGGTCGAAAAGCATGCATTTAGTTTTACTAGCGTTTAAGAGCAGTTGGAGGCCACAGAAGGAGTGCTGTATGTCATTGAAGCTCGTTTCGAGGTTTGTTAACACAGTTTCCAAAGAAGGGCCAGATGTATACAGAATGGTGTTGTCTGCGAAGAGGTGGATCAGGGAATCACCCGCAGCAAGAGCGACATCGTTGATATATACAGAGATAAGTCGGCCCGAGAATTGAACCCAGTGGTACCCCCATAGAGACTGCCAGAGGTCCGGACAACAGGCCCTCCGATTTGACACACTCAACTATATCTGAGAAGTACTTGATGAACCACATACAGATAGACAAGGACACAGTGTGTCACACACAATCATATCATATCATACTCATATCGGCAGTCAGGTTGAAGTTCACACGGACTCTCATTCTCACGCAGTACTTTGTACCATAGTGGATGGAAGTGTATTGATCATAGACACATCCAGGGTATTGTTCTAGACTGGTATCTTGGCTGCTTTAGACAGTAACAAAGCCTCAAACTTGAGATTTTCATGTACTCAATATTGGTAGAATATTTAGTCTGTGTTAAATAAGCATTTGATGAGACATTTTTCTCTTTAGACATTAATGAAGTAGTTTAAAGAAAATAACCTGCATAAAACCTTTCATTGGTGATTGAATGGGAGAGAGGATAGAAGAGTTTGGCACCCAGTGAGTGGAGATGCAGCCAAAGATTCAATAATCATTTTGTTAGCGAATTACTCAGTGCTTTCAACACACACACACACACACACACACACACACACACACACACACACACACACACACACACACACACACACACACACACACACACACACACACACACACCCATGCTCAATTTATTCAGTGAAGATGTGATAGCTGATGCCAGTGACGACTGTTTATCTTGTCAACTTTGAAGTCAAAGGGTAATGCCTCTCTCAGAGAAAACGCGTTCGTTACTCATTCTGCCAGTTTACTGTTTCTCATCTTCAATTTTTAAAGTTTATTGAGGTCCTTTTTGAATGTACTTTGACTAAAGTTTTATTTGTCCTGTGTTCAAGGTGCCGCTCAGCATGATCAGGAAGCAGTAGAGGAGGGGGAGGAGCCTAACTATGAGGAGAAACCCCAGGAGATCGTCCAGAACATCCTAAAAGAGGTCGTCAATACTGTTGTTGGAGGTAAGAGTCGCTCTCTGGATCTGAAATAAGATTTCTGTCTGCGGTCAGTTAACTCAGGGTTTCCCCCAACTCAGTCCTGAGCCCAGCAATATACAGATGATTCAAATCATCAAAACGTGATGATAAGTTTGTTATTTGAATCAGCTGTGTATTTCTAGGGCAAAAACCAAAACATGCACCCAGGGGTGGGGGAGTTTTTCTGATACTAATCATTTTCGAATGAAAATTTGTTGAAGTCAAGAGTTTAGACGTTACTATGTGTTAGCTTTTTTCTCCTACCTAGAGAGAGCGAGAGTTGTGTGTCTCAGTGCTATTTTGACCCCTGCATACTAAACCACTCCAAAGGGCAGTGCCTGAAACCTGCTCATATGTGTTCAGATGCCATGGAGTCCGCTGGTGAGACCGAGCTGCCCACAGAGGTCACGGAACCTGCTAAGGTCATCAATGAGGTCATCACCAAGGCAACAGCAATCACAGAGATGGTAGAAGACGAGGGGGACAGCGAGAACGTCCACGCCAATGGAATCCCCGGCACGCCCATCTCTGCCAGCTTCCCTCCGTCGCTGCCCGATGACAGGCTGTCTGTCTCCTCTAATGATACACAGGTGAGTGGGACTGACCTGACTGTCACCTTGGTTACACACTCCGCTCAACAAAGTAGTTTTGTGCTAGCTTGGGTGTTTGTCAGTTTGTCTGTTTTAGCAGAAGAATAAAACTGTTATTGCGTTTTTTTTATTGCGTTTAAAGTGTTTATCAATTTGTAAAAAGGAAATTGGAAAGTCATTGGTAACATGAGGAATTAAAGTGAGCCCATGAGGGCAGGGGCTATTCAATCTCTGTGCTACTGCAAATCAAAGTGTCTGTCTGCCAGTCGGGGTTGATTCCAACATGATTAATAGATACTCTAACATTTCCTCTCTTTTCAGCTTCTCAGGTTATTATAAGTAAGTCTGAGCACTGGATGTAATTATCTATGATTACAGTCTTACATGATCAAGGTTGAACAGATCTGCTAATAAGAACTATTTTATTTCAAAGTCTTTGTGTCAAGTGGAAAATACATTTTTGATCACAAGTAATGATAATTTACTCTTGAGCCTTGATTAAAAGTTTTTGATGTTAATCATCTGTTTGTGTTTCTGCATTAGGAGTCGGGAGCGACCACAGGCCCAGTACCAGGTGCTAAGTTCTCCCACATTCTCCAGAAGGATGCCTTCCTAGTGTTTAGATCGCTCTGCAAGCTGTCCATGAAGCCTCTGTCAGATGGTCCCCCAGACCCAAAGTAAGATGAGTTCTTGTATCCGAACGCTTATGATGGTTTTGTTTAAGATAATTGAATAGGGGAACAGTAGCTATAGTGCCTTAGTAAGTAGCATATTACAGGTTTATTTCTGGAGTGTGTTCCTTAGTTGAGTCATGCCTCGTGGAGTGTAGCCTAGTTATTATTAGTGGGGAGTGTTGTGACGGTTTGTGTGTGTGTTTGTATGAAGCATCACTCAGCTGATTATTGGTTCTGGATCACTTCTTGTGCTCCTGCAGTTAAACAGTCTTCCTCTTCCTGTTTCCTCTCCCTCTTTTAAACATATATATATATATATATACAGTTGAAGTCGGAGGTTTACATACACTTAGGTTGGAGTCATTAAAAGTTGTTTTTAAATCACTCCACAAATTTCTTGTTAACAAACTATAGTTTTGGCAAGTCGGTTAGGACATCTACTTTGGCAATGACACAAGTAATTTTTCCAACAATTGTTTACAGACAGATTATTTAACTTATAATTCACTGCGTCACAATTCCATTGGGTCAAAAGTTTACATACACTAAGTTGACAGTGCTTTTAAACAGCTTGGAAAATTCCAGAAAATGATGTCATGGCTTTAGAAGCTTCTGATAGGCTAATTGACATAATTTGAGTCAATTGGAGGTACCTGTGGATGTATTTCAAGGCATTCCTTCAAAATCAAAACCAAATCAAAATCAATCAAATCAACAACAAAAATTGTCACATACACATGGTTAGCAGATGTTAATGTGAGTGTAGCGAAATGGTTGTGCTTCTAGTTCCGACATTGCAGTAATAACCAACGAGTAATCTAACCTAACAATTTCACAACTACCTTATACAAACAAGTGTAAAGGAATGTAGAATATGTACATAAAGATATATGTGCTTTTACACCTGCATTGTTTGCTGTTTGGGGTTTTAGGCTGGGTTTCTGTACAGCACTTTGAGATATCAGCTAATGTACGAAGGGCTATATAACTAAATTTGATTTGATTTGATTTGATTATATATGAATGAGTGATGGTACAGAACGGCATAGGCAAGATGCAGTAGATGGTATCGAGTACAGTATATACATATGAGATGAGTAATGTAGGTTATGTAAACATTTTATTAAGTGGCATTGTTTAAAGGGGCTAGTGATATATTTTTTACATCAATTTTTCCAATATTAAAGTTGCTGGAGTTGAGTCAGTATGTTGGCAGCAGCCACTCAATGTTAGTGGTGGCTGTTTAACAGTCTGATGGCCTTGAGATAGAAGCTGTTTTTCAGTCTCTCGGTCCCTGCTTTGATGCACCTGTACTGACCTCGCCTTCTGGATGATAGCGGGTGAACAGGCAGTGGCTCGGGTGGTTGTTGTCCTTGATGATCTTTATGGCCTTCCTGTGACATCGGGTGGTGTAGGTGTCCTGGAGGGCAGGTAGTTTGCTCCCGGTGATGCATTGTGCAGATCTCACTACCCTCTGGAGAGCCTTACGGTTGTGGGTGGAGCAGTTGCCGTACCAGGCCGTGATACAGCCTGACAGGATGCTCTCGATTGTGCATCTGTAAAAGTTTGTGTGTTTTTGGTGACACGCCTTCTTCAACACGCTGTCTGTGTGGGTGGACCAATTCAGTTTGTCCGTGATGTGTACGCCGAGGAACTTAAATCTTACTACCCTCCCCACTACTGTCCCCTCAATGTGGAAAGGGGTTGCTCCCTCTGCTGTTTCCTAAAGTCCACAATCATCTCCTTAGTTTTTTTGACATTGAGTGTGAGGTTATTTTCCTGACACCACACTCCGAAGGCCGTCTCGTCGTTGTTAGTAATCAAGCCTACCACTGTAGTGTCGTCTGCAAACTTGATGATTGAGTTGGAGGCGTGCATGGCCACGCAGCCGTGGGTGAACAGGGAGTACAGGAGAGGGCTCAGAACGCACCCTTGTGGGGTCCCAGTGTTGAGGATCAGCGGGGTGGAGATGTTGTTACCTACCCTCACCACCTGGGGGTGGCCCGTTAGGAAGTCCAGTACCCAGTTGCACAGGGCGGGGTCGAGACCCAGGGTCTCGAGCTTGATGACGAGTTTGGAGGGTACTATGGTGTTAAATGCTGAGCTGTAGTTGATGAACAGCATTCTCATATAGGTATACCTCTTGTCCAGATGGGTTAGGGCAGTGTGCAGTGTGGTTTTGATTGCGTAGTCTGTGGACCTATTGGGGCATAAAACAAATTGGAGTGGGTCTAGGGTGTCAGGTAGGGTGGAGGTGATATGGTCCTTGACTAGTTTCTCTAAGCACTTCATGATGACGGAAGTGAGTGCTATGGGGCGGTAGTCATTTAGCTCAGTTACCTTAGCTTTCTTGGGAACAGGAACAATGGTGGCCCTCTTGAAGCATGTGGGAACCGCAGACTGGGATAAGGATTGATTGAATATGTCCGTAAACACACCAGCCAGCTGGTCTGCACATGCTCTTGAGGACGCGGTTGGGGATGCCGTCTGGGCCTGCAGCCTTGCGAGGGTTAACACGTCTAAATGTTTTACTCATGTTGGCTGCAGTGAAGGAGAGTCCGCAGGTTTTGGTAGCGGGCCGTGTCAGTGGCACTGTATTGTCCTCAAAGAGAGCAAAGAAGTTGTTTAGTCTGTCTGGGAGCAAGAATCCGTGATTGACTGTAGACCCTGCCACATACCTCTTGTGTCTGAGCCGTTGAATTGTGACTCTACTTTGTCTCTATACTGACGCTTAGCTTGTTTGATTGCCTTGCGGCGGGAATAGCTACACTGTTTGTATTCGATTATGTTTCTGGTCACCTTGCCCTGGTTAAAAGCAGTGGTTTGTGCTTTCAATTTCGTGTGAATGCTGCCATCAATCCACGGTTTCTGGTTTGGGAATGTTTTAATAGTTGCTCTGGGTACGACATCGCCGATGCACTTTCTAATGAACTCGCTCACCGAATCAGCGTATTCATCAATGTTGTTGTTTGACGCAATGCAGAACATTTCCCAATCCACGTGATCGAAGCATTCTTGAAGCTTGGAATCAGATTGGTCGGACCAGCGTTGAACAGACCTGAGCGCGGGAGCTTCCTGTTTTAGTCTCTGTCTATAGGCAGGGAGCAACAAAATGGAGTCGTGGTCAGCTTTTCCGAAAGGAGGGCGGGGGAGGGCCTTATATGCTTCACGGTAGTTAGAGTAACAATGATCCAGGGTTTTACCAGCCCTGGTAGCACAATCGATATGATGATAGAGTTTAGGGAGTCTTGTTTTCAGATTAGCCTTGTTAAAATCCCCAGCTACAATGAATGCAGCCTCAGGATATGTGGTTTCCAGTTTACATAGATTCAAATAAAGTTTGTTCAGGGCCATCAATGTGTCTGCTTGGGGGGGAATATATGCGGATGTGATTATCATCGAAGAGAATTCTCTTGGTAGATAATGACTCTTTGCTTGACATCATGGGAAAATCAAAAGAAATCAGCCAAGCCCTCAGAAAAACAATTGTGACCTCCACAAGTCTGGTTCACACTTGGGAGCAATTTCCAAATGCCTGAAGGAACCACGTTCATCTGTACAAACAATAGTACACAAGTATAAACACCATGGGACCACACAGCCGGCATACTGCTCAGGAAGGAGACTTGTTCTGTCTCCTAGAGATGAACGTACTTTGGTGCGAAAAGTGCAAATCAATCCCAGAACAACAGCAAAGGACCTTGTGAAGATGAAGATATCGACATAACCTGAAAGGCTGCTCAGCAAGGAAGAAGCCACTGCTCCAAAACCGCCATAAAAAAGCCAGACTACAGTTTGCAAACTTACATTGGGACAAAGATCGTACATTTCGGAGAAATGTCCTCTGGTCTGAAGAAACAAAAATAGAACTGTTTGGCCATAATGACCATCGTTATGTTTGGAGGAAAAAGGGGGAGGCTTGCAAGCCGAAGAACACCATCCCAACCGTGAAGCACGTGTGTGGCACCATCATGTTGTGGGGGTGCCTTGCTGCAGGAGGGACTGGTGCACTTCACAAAATATATGGCACTTTTCGCACCAAAGTACGTTAATCTCTAGGAGACAGAACGCATCTCCTTCCTGAGCGGTATGACGGCTGCGTGGTCCCATGGTGTTTATACTTGCATACTTTTTTTGTACAGATGAACGTGGTGCCTTCAGGCATTTGGAAATTGCTCCCAAGTGTGAACCAGACTTGTTGAGGTCTACAAAAAAAATCAGAGGTCTTAATTGATTTCTTTTGATTTTCCCATGATGTCAAGCAAAGAGGCATTGAGTTTGAAGGAAGGCATTGAAATACATCTACAGGTACACCTCCAATTGACTCAAATGATGTCAATTAGCCTATCAGAAGCTTCTAATGCATTTTCTGTAATTTTCCAAGCTGTTTAAAGGCACAGTCAACTTCGTGTATTTAAACCTCTGACCCACTGGAATTGTGATACAGTGAATTATAAGTGATACAATCTGTATGTAAACAATTGTTGGAAAAATTACTTGTGTCATGCACAAAGTAGATGCCCTAACTGACTTGCCAAAACTATCGTTTGTTCACAAGAACTTTGTGGAGTGGTTGAAAAAGGATTTTTAATGACTCCAACCTAAGTGTATGTAAACTTCCAACTTCAACTGTATGTATATGTGTGTGTGTAATCTGATTTTGCCTCCCTACAAGTGAGATCACATTTGGGTTTTCTACAGTAGAGTCATTTGATTTGCTGAATCTGATAGCTGTGTTTACATAACAGGATTTCCTGAATCTGGTTTCTATATGGTAACTCAATTCTGACTGTTTCAGTCTCCCATCTCTATCATTCTTCCCATGAGCTTTGTGGACCAACACTCTGCTCTGTTCTGATGGTGTTGTCGGGATTCTGTCTCAGAGCACAAGAGAGATGTTCCATCCAGACAATGGTGGAATGGAACCCTGTTGATCACGGGCTGTTGTCAGACGGGACTGAGAGGAAGGCGGTGTCATCACAGGCAGGGCTGTGCTAAGTGTCTGTCAGACAGAAGGCCTTTTCATCCACAGAGATTTACTCCATGACTGGCCCAGGTGAAAACCCTGATAAAGACAGCTTGCTGTCTAAACGTTGGTACATTCATTATTGCATCGGAGCTACTAGTGTGCAGATTTAGCCTTTCTTTGAAAGATACCCGGATGACACTCAGGAGGATGACACACAGGAGGATGACACACAGGAGACCTGCTTTATCTGGAGATCAGCTGTACATATCACAACAGATGCTTTGAACTCAGTCTTATTATGGATTAGAAAGACTAAATCAGTATTGAATCCTGCTGTTGTAATTAGTTAATAAATTATTCAAGTTTTGTGTATTTGCCTTGCTATTTTTGTTACCTTAAATTCACTTTAAGGAAGCAGACCAAAAGCGATGTCACACTGCACCGTAGCCCCCTCTCTAGCTCTGGGCTAAGCGATTGTTCACATATTCTAAAGTGGGCAAGCACCAACCTTATCCCAGGGCTAGCTGGTCTTGCTAGCAGGGTTACCACTGACTTTTCAGGGCTAGCCTCAGAAACAGGGTGCCAAAATAGCAATTGTGAAATGGGGTCCAGAACAATGCTTAGAATTTTTCTCTGTCCAATCACAAAAGCTGCACTTGCATTTGCTTTTGATGCCTGTGATGAGTTCTGTATGGTATTTTAATTAGTACATTTATACTATTTCATCCTCCTATCTGAGGGCCAAAACCTGACAAAAAAACTAAGTACTTTCATCTGTGCAAAAACATTGGTTGCTATAAAGTGGAAGATGTGTTCCATAGATCCATGCTCTAGTGGAGTAGAACTCCTCTAGCGGGTCGTAGAACACACCTTCCACATCGTTCATTATTTTCCATAGGACGCATAGCCCCTCATTGATTATCCCTTAAATATACCACGGCTAAGGGCTGTTCTTATGCTAGACGCAACGCGGAGTGCCTGGATACAACCCTCAGCCATGGTATATTGGCCATATACCACACACCCCAGAGGCCTTGTTGCTATTATAAACTGGTTACCAACATAATTAGACTAGTAAAAAAAAAAATTGGGTCATATCCATGGTATACGGTCTGATATACAACGGCTTTCAGCCAGTCAGCTTTCAGGGCTCGAACCACCCGGTTTATAATTGTATATAGCTATCCACGATAATAATATTGTTGCATGACTTTGCTTTGGATCAGAAATGTTGATGTCTCTTCAGTGCACAGCATTTGCTGTACAGGGGCGATATCACATGTCAAAAGTTTCTGTACTTTACTATTTATATTTTCTATTAAGGTATCTTTACTTTTACTCAAGTATGACAGTTGAGTATTTTTTCCACCACTGGTAGCATGTGTGTTTGTCCGTAAGCCCAAGGCTTTGGAATACAAGTGTGAAACCTCAGCCCAGGGCTAAAGCTTAGCCCAGGGTTAACGCATGCTTGCGTGAATGCAGGATAATCTAGCCCGGGGCCAGTCTTTGCCCAGGGCCAGTCTTCGCCCAGGGCCAGTCTTTGCCCAGGGCCAGTCTTTGCCCAGGGCTAAGAACAATGCAGTGGGATAAGGCCTAAAGTGAGTCAACAGTGAAATGGTTTCATACCCCAAGGCTGCATGGCATGCTCAGTTCAATCCACTGACTATGAACAACACACACACACACACACACACACACACACACACACACACACACACACACACACACACACACACACACACACACACACACACACACACACACACACACACACACACACACACACACACACACACACACACACACACACACACACACACACACACACACACAAATGATTTATGGTTAGCATATAAAGACACTTCAAACATTCAAAACCCTAGGTCATCGGTCTTGTTGTTCATGGCTCAGTTATTAGATGTTTTGTTCAAATTGTTGATTTGTTATTGTACTGAAAATTTGCATTTTGGTTGCACACGCTTCCCCTTTCCAGGCCAAGCTGAAATGATAAAGTTATGTCAGGTTTCCTCCGCGCTCCATGCGCCTGGGGAGAATCAGGCCATATTTCTGTGAGTCAGAGAAGCAGTTCCATATTTCTGTATGCTACCTTTAATATCAGTCTGGCTGTGGAGGAGGGCTAGAGAACATTACAGAGAGGAAGCCAGTCAGAGCAAATAAGATGACAAAAACATCTGTTGGGTTACTACTTCTCCATCATATAGCTGTTCAGAAATATGGGTCGGACTAGATTGAGACAGTATGGACAATATGCTATAATGATCTATTATGCAGATGCCCTAACTACAGTGTAACAGATAGTTTCTGTATGAATTGTGTTGATCTATTTTTGGAAGTATTATTGGCTGATGGCAGCCCATTCTTGCATAATCCATGCTTGGAGTTTGTCAGAATTTGTGTGTTTTTGTTTGTCCACCCGCCTCTTGAACACAAGTTCTCAATGGGATTAAGGTCTGGGGAGTTTCCTGGCCATGGACCCAAAATATCAATGTTTTGTTCCCGAGCCACTTAGTTATCACTTTTGCCTTATGGCAAGATGCTCCATCATGCTGTAAAAGGCATTGTTCGTCACCAAACTGTTCCCGGATGGTTGGGAGAAGTCGCTCTCGGCAGATGTGTTTGTACTATTCTTTATTCATGGCTGTGTTCTTATGCAGAATTGTGAGTGAGCCCACTCCCTTGGCTGAGAAGCAACCCCACACATGAATGGTCTCAGGATACTCTACTGTTGGCATGACACAGGACTGATGATAGCGCTCACCTTGTCTTCTCCGGACAAGCTTTTTCCGGATGCCCCAAACAATCGGAAAGGGAATTCATCAGAGAAAATGACTTTACCCCAGTCCTCAGCAGTCCAATCCCTGTACCTTTTGCAGAATATCAGTCTGTCCCTGATGTTTTTCCTGAAGAGAAGTGGCTTCTTTGCTGCGCTTCTTGACACCAGGCCATCCTCCATAAGTCTTCGCCTCACTGTGCATGCAGATGCACTCACACCTGCCTGCTGCCATTCCTGAGCAAGCTCTGTACTGGTGGTGCCTCGATCCCGCAGCTGAATCAACTTTAGGAAACTGTCCTGGCACTTACTGGACTTTTTTGGGCGCCCTGAAGCCTTCTTCACAACAATTGAACCACTCTCCTTGAAGTTCTTGATGATCCGATAAATGGTTGATTTAGGTGAAATCTTACTGGCAGCAATATCCTTGCATGTGAAGCCCTTTTTGTTCAAAGCGATGATGACAGCATGTGTTTCCTTGCAGGTAACCATGGTTGACAGAGGAAGAACAATGATTCCAAGCACCACCCTCCTTTTTGAAGCTTTCATTCTGTTATTCAAACTCAATCAGCATGACAGAGTGATCTTCAGCCTTGTCCTCATCAACACTCACACCTGTGTTAACGAGAGAATCACTGACATGATGTCAGCTGGTCCTTTTGTGGCAGGGCTGAAATGCAGTGGAAATGTTTTTTGGGGGATTCAGTTAATTTGCATGGCAAAGACGGACTTTGCAATTAATTGCAATTCATCTGATCACTCTTCATAACATTCTGGAATATATGCAAATTGTCATCATACAAACTGAGGTAGCAGACTTTGTGAAAATTAATATTTGTGTCATTCTTAACTTTTGGCCACGACTGTACTCAGACATAAAAATGGTATCCATGAGTTATTCTGGCTAAGTAGAAAAAAGTGCTTAATTGCCAAAATCTCACACTATCCCTTTAAAAGTGTGTCTCTCCAAAAAATAATAAAAGGCCAGCTAAGATTGATGAATATAGGGGAAACACTGAAATCCAACTCCTGTTGCACTTGAATGTTATAAGTTTTACTCAACGCCCCTGTCTCTTTCCTCCCAGGTCCCACGAGCTGCGCTCCAAGGTGCTGTCCCTCCAGCTGCTCCTGTCCATACTGCAGAATGCTGGGCCCATCTTCAAGACCAACGAGATGTTCATCAACGCCATCAAGCAGTACCTGTGTGTGGCACTGTCTAAGAACGGTGTCTCCTCTGTCCCTGAAGTCTTTGAGCTCTCGCTCTCCATCTTCCTCACTCTCCTCTCCCACTTCAAGACCCACCTCAAGATGCAGATCGAGGTACCTGACTTTTGGTTGTTCCTCTGTCGCAAAAGGGTTAGCTGCTGATTTAGTTTTTTTGTTCCAGAAAGTGTCTGTGCAAACCAAGCTACCTGACAAGCTATTATCTTCAAATAGGATTTCCCTTCCTGTCTCAGTCACATAAACGCTTTATTCCTTCATATTCCTCCACACTTGCTCTCCATATAGTCCCCCTCACCTTCTGTTGTCCTACTTGAAAACCTATAAATATGCAGGTCAAGACACTGTTCTGTTCCTGAATAGCTGTCTCATCCCCCTATTTGCCAATCTCTCCTGTTCCCGCTTCCAATGTTGTAAATCTGTCATACCTCTCAAATATTGACCTACTGACATTTCTCAATACAGCAGGCACCTGACAAAGGGAAATTAAGTTTATTACATGGCACAGTAATGTAGTTCTGCCTCAGTGTGTTTCAGTATTACCTGTTAGCTGTTGCTTCTGATTAATAGTCCACTTCCACAGTGGTCTGGCTGTAATATTTCCTCATCCTGAAGTTGATGACTTGATCTGCTTGCCACTGTTTGTGGCCAACAGTCATTTCTGGAGACGGATGTTGTTCATTGAGATGTTATGATTTCATAGTTGAGCTTTCGGTTTGCAGTGAGATGTATGTGTTTATGGATTTGTTACAGTGGATAGTTCTGTTAATGAAGATACAAAATGCTTTTTTCATCTTGACCTCTTCTTGCTACCCTTATTTGTTTCCCTCAGCTTTAACTGTCATGGTTTGTTTCACTGTGCAGGTGTTCTTCAAGGAGATTTTCCTGTATATTCTGGAGACGTCAACAAGCTCCTACGACCATAAATGGATGGTTATACAGACCCTAACCAGAATATGTGCAGGTCAGTGTGTGGTGTGAATATGAAATGCTATCTGTGGCACAGCGCATCAATCCCTATTACAAGTCAAGTACCAACTGTCCCTCATCTCTCTCCTCCCTCAGATGCCCAGGGTGTGGTGGATATCTATGTGAATTATGATTGTGACTTGAATGCTGCTAATATCTTTGAGAGGCTGGTGAATGACCTGTCGAAGATTGCACAGGGCCGGGCAGGCCACGAGCTCGGCACAACACCACTCCAGGTAAGACTGACCAATGGCCACTGTCTTTCTCTGTATTGGGTAAATGTACAGTATATTGTTTTACAGTTGTCATAACGTTGCGGTAACATTTCTCTATTCCCGCCAGGAGTTGACCCTGAGGAAGAAAGGCCTGGAGTGTCTGGTGTCCATCTTGAAGTGTATGGTGGAGTGGAGTAAGGACCAGTATGTCAACCCCAACTCCCAGACCAGCCTTGGTAAGATACTGACCAAACTACAGTGACTTTAGTCACATAGTTACACCGAGGCTGATGGGGACTGATGTGCCACTAGGTGTTTGATTTAGGTCCTGAGGAAAACTGTTTAGCAATTCTTCAAGTGCACCGTTGTGCCTGCTCCTTTGTGGTTACCAGAAAGAGGAAAGGGTTTGGATGAGTCCAGTACCCCAGTACCTGGAGTATAGTTGAGATATCTACATCGCTCTGGCATCGTATGCTCCACATCAGAAATGGTGACGCGCTTGTCTGTATGTTTAATATATGTATAGTGGAATCTTTCAGACTACGGGCAAAAGGGCCAAGCTATGCCAGGGCTTTATTCTCAGTCAAACCAGCCTCAGGTTAACTGGGGTTTGAGGGAAGAGTGGTATTCATCAGTACAGCTGTAGCATAGTCCCTGAGATTAGCGATTAGCATTCATCAGTAGCCTACAGCTTATACAGACCCTGAAAGGAAAGGCTAATTCAATAATGTACCCAGGCTAATAGACCAGAGCAGGGGAGGCTAACTCGATACCCTGAGCCTGCTGATGATGAAAAGCCCTGGTGCGACAGACGGAGCCCCTGTCAGTGCTCCTGGACTAGACCCCTTTCTTCAGAGTGAGGTGAGGGGAATCATTCCTGTTAAAGGAGAATAGAGGGCGCTAACCAAGGGGGAAAGGAGGGCTTTAACGGAAGCAAGGAAAGAGGGATTTAACGAAGGCAGGAAAGTTGAGGCTCTGAGAGCGTTGCCAGATATCTCCACATATCCCCTCAGAGAGGATACACAGTGCTAGCCTCAGGCTACCTTCTGGCACTCAGAGAGCTAACTCTACCAAGGCACGGAAGGCAGCTGAATTCACAAACAACCACTGCTAGAGGGGACGTCACCATGCCAAAGTACTGCTAGTGCCAATTCATTTAGTGACAATGCTGAAGACAAGTAGACAAATTTGAGTCTAAAAATTATGACGTATTGGCTTCTAAAAACGTATTGTTACGCTTTTAGGTTACTTCAAACAAAATGTGTTTTTGTGAGTCCGTGAAAGTGTATCCTCATTATGCTATTTTCCATGTAGATAGCTCAGCTAATGCATATCATTTGTTGTTCTAAAAATATGTTTTACATCCTTACATAGATAATACTGCTCTACTCTCTACTTTCTCTTAATTCTGGTCTATCTCTTTGTTCTCTGGTTGTACTGATCTGACATCACAGGAAGAGCAGGTAACGGTACAAAGTTGTGGAGTGTTTGATAGACTGGTTGCTGTAGCAACAGTAGGAGTCATTGGGCCTAGATTAGAGGGAGGAGGGGGCTACGCTGACTGTGTGTAGTACTGTGGGTGTTAGACACCTTGTCTTCCTTTCATTTGCAGTCTTCTGTTATTTGCCTTAGAACACTGTAGATTCTGGATAGATTTGGAGCACAGCTCTATGTACATTTGAAATAGCTACATCTGACTAGAATAAGTTGTTATTCTAACCATTTTTTCCCACACGTGTTTCTATGAGAGCTTTGCTACCTACCCTGGCTGTGCCACCCTCCTCCCCCACCCTGACTGTGCCACCCTCCTCCCCCCACCCTGACTGTGCCACCCTCCTCCCCGTACCCTGGCTGTGCCACCCTCCTCCCCCCACCCTGTCTGTGCCACCCTCCTCCCCCCACCCTGACTGTGCCACCCTCCTCCCCCTACCCTGGCTGTGCCACCCTCCTCCCCCTACCCTGGCTGTGCCACCCTCCTCCCCCTACCCTGGCTGTGCCACCCTCCTCCCCCTACCCTGGCTGTGCCACCCTCCTCCCCCTACCCTGGCTGTGCCACCCTCCTCCCCCCACCCTGACTGTGCCACCCTCCTCCCCCTACCCTGGCTGTGCCACCCTCCTCCCCCACCCTGTGTCTGCTCTCTGAAGCTGTTGATTAAATGAAGCACACTGCCAGCTCACATTACCCTGATGGTGTCCTGAATGTTTTAGAGTTTCCGATGGGTAATAAGATCCCTTACAATGTCTGTGACAGCCAGGTATGCAACCACCATGGACCTGATTCACCCACACAACAGTAGCATCAGACCTGTTAGGCTGCTCTGCTCTGTCCTGTCCCCTCAGACCGTACACAACACCCTGCGCTACCTCCATGTTACAGTTACTGCACACTGCTTCAACTGCTGCCTGGTTTATTCAATAACAAACCTTTTTAATGTGTGTGTATGATACGGTCAGGCTCTCCACAGCAGACAATATACCACCAGACAAGACCTCAGGTTCATCACGTTATCTTTCTCTCAGCAGTGCAGAGTCCCTCCCACTATTAGTGAAGTCCCCAGAGACCCAGATCTATAAACTATAGTCTGAACCCCCATAATGACTAAAAAAGGAAATTGAATATACAGTATGTTAGAAAACTTTTAGTGTTGCCTTGCCTGACTGACTGTGCTGGATTGCTGATTGCGTTGGGATCCTAACACCAACTACAGTGTTTGCTAATCTCTCTCAGACCATTGATTGTTCAATGTTCTTTTCCCTCCGTCCCCAGGTCAGGAGAAGCCCTCGGAGCAGGAGACCAATGAGACGAAGGCCCCGGAGACCATCAACCAATACGGAAGCATCAACTCGCTGGACTCCACAGCCTCGTCTGGCATCGGGAGCTACAGTACACAGATGTCAGGGACAGACAACCCCGAGCAGTTTGAGGTTCTCAAACAACAGAAGGAGATCATCGAGCAGGGCATTGACCTGTAAGCCAGACTAGTGCTGCTTATACTGTATACCTGAATATATATTCACCTTGCACTGTATAGACAGCTGAATATATTCACCCTGTACTGTATAGACAGCTGAATATATTCACCTTGCGCTGTATAGACAGCTGAGTATATTCACCTTGTACTGTATAGACAGCTGAATATATTCACCTTGCGCTGTATAGACAGCTGAATATCTTCACCTTGTACTGTGTAGACAGCTGAATATATTCACCTTGTGCTGTATAGACAGCTGAATATATTCACCTTATCCTGTATAGACAGCTGAATATATTCACCTTGTGCTGTATAGACAGCTGAATATATTCACCTTGTACTGTATAGACAGCTGAATATATTCACCTTGTACTGTATAGACAGCTGAATATATTCACCTTATCCTGTATAGATAGGTGAATATATTCACCTTATCCTGTATAGACAGCTGAATATATTCACCTTGTACTGTATAGACAGCTGAATATATTCACCTTATACTGTGTAGATAGCTGAATATATTCACCTTATCCTGTATAGACAGCTGAATATATTCACCTTGTACTGTATAGACAGCTGAATATATTCACCTTATCCTGTATAGATAGCTGAATATATTCACCTTATCCTGTATAGACAGCTGAATATATTCACCTTGTACTGTATAGACAGCTGAATATCTTCACCTTGTACTGTATAGACAGCTGAATATATTCACCTTGTGCTGTATAGACAGCTGAATATATTCACCTTGTGCTGTATAGACAGCTGAATATATTCACCTTGTGCTGTATAGACAGCTGAATATATTCACCTTATCCTGTATAGACAGCTGAATATATTCACCTTGTACTGTATAGACAGCTGAATATATTCACCTTATCCTGTATAGACAGCTGAATATATTCACCTTGCGCTGTATAGACAGCTGAATATATTCACCTTGTACTGTATAGACAGCTGAATATATTCACCTTGTACTGTATACCTGAATATATTCACCTTGTACTGTATAGACAGCTGAATATATTCACCTTGCGCTGTATAGACAGCTGAATATATTCACCTTGTACTGTATAGACAGCTGAATATATTCACCTTGCGCTGTATAGACAGCTGAATATCTTCACCTTGTACTGTATAGACAGCTGAATATATTCACCTTGCGCTGTATAGACAGCTGAATATATTCACCTTATCCTGTATAGATAGCTGAATATATTCACCTTATCCTGTATAGACAGCTGAATATATTCACCTTGTACTGTATAGACAGCTGAATATATTCACCTTGTACTGTGTAGACAGCTGAATATATTCACCTTATCCTGTATAGACAGCTGAATATATTCACCTTGTACTGTATAGACAGCTGAATATATTCACCTTGTACTGTATAGACAGCTGAATATATTCACCTTGCGCTGTATAGACAGCTGAATATATTCACCTTGTACTGTATAGACAGCTGAATATATTCACCTTATCCTGTATAGATAGCTGAATATATTCACCTTATCCTGTATAGACAGCTGAATATATTCACCTTGTACTGTATAGACAGCTGAATATATTCACCTTGTACTGTATAGACAGCTGAATATATTCACCTTGTACTGTATAGACAGCTGAATATATTCACCTTGTACTGTATAGACAGCTGAATATATTCACCTTGTACTGTATAGACAGCTGAATATATTCACCTTATCCTGTATAGACAGCTGAATATATTCATCTTGTACTGTATAGACAGCTGAATATATTCACCTTGTAACTGTATACCTGAATATATTCACCTTATCCTGTATAGACAGCTGAATATATTCACCTTATCCTGTATAGACAGCTGAATATATTCACCTTGTACTGTATAGACAGCTGAATATATTCACCTTGTACTGTATAGACAGCTGAATATATTCACCTTATCCTGTATAGACAGCTGAATATATTCACCTTGTACTGTATAGACAGCTGAATATATTCACCTTGTACTGTATAGACAGCTGAATATATTCACCTTGTACTGTATAGACAGCTGAATATATTCACCTTATCCTGTATAGACAGCTGAATATATTCACCTTATCCTGTATAGACAGCTGAATATATTCACCTTGTACTGTATAGACAGCTGAATATATTCACCTTGTACTGTATAGACAGCTGAATATATTCACCTTATCCTGTATAGACAGCTGAATATATTCACCTTATCCTGTATAGACAGCTGAATATATTCACCTTGTACTGTATAGACAGCTGAATATATTCACCTTGTACTGTATAGACAGCTGAATATATTCACCTTGTGCTGTATAGACAGCTGAATATATTCACCTTATCCTGTATAGACAGTTGAATATATTCACCTTGTACTGTATAGACAGCTGAATATATTCACCTTGTACTGTATAGACAGCTGAATATATTCACCTTATCCTGTATAGACAGCTGAATATATTCACCTTATCCTGTATAGATAGCTGAATATATTCACCTTATCCTGTATAGACAGCTGAATATATTCACCTTATCCTGTATAGATAGCTGAATATATTCACCTTATCCTGTATAGATAGCTGAATATATTCACCTTATCCTGTATAGACAGCTGAATATATTCACCTTGTACTGTATAGATAGCTGAATATATTCACCTTATCCTGTATAGACAGCTGAATATATTCACCTTATCCTGTATAGATAGCTGAATATATTCACCTTATCCTGTATAGATAGCTGAATATATTCACCTTGTCCTGTATAGACAGCTGAATATATTCACCTTATCCTGTATAGATAGCTGAATATATTCACCTTATCCTGTATAGACAGCTGAATATATTCACCTTGTACTCTATAGACAGCTGAATATATTCACCTTGTACTGTATAGACAGCTGAATATATTCACCTTATCCTGTATAGATAGCTGAATATATTCACCTTATCCTGTATAGACAGCTGAATATATTCACCTTGTACTGTATAGACAGCTGAATATATTCACCTTGTACTGTATAGACAGCTGAATATATTCACCTTGTACTGTATAGACAGCTGAATATATTCACCTTGTACTGTATAGACAGCTGAATATATTCACCTTGTACTGTGTAGACAGCTGAATATATTCACCTTGTACTGTATAGACAGCTGAATATATTCACCTTGTACTGTATAGACAGCTGAATATATTCACCTTGTACTGTATAGACAGCTGAATATATTCACCTTGTACTGTATAGACAGCTGAATATATTCACCTTGTACTGTATAGACAGCTGAATATATTCACCTTGTACTGTATAGACAGCTGAATATATTCACCTTGTACTGTATAGACAGCTGAATATATTCACCTTATCCTGTATAGACAGCTGAATATATTCACCTTGTACTGTATAGACAGCTGAATATATTCACCTTATACTGTGTAGATAGCTGAATATATTCACCTTATCCTGTATAGACAGCTGAATATATTCACCTTGTACTGTATAGACAGCTGAATATATTCACCTTATCCTGTATAGATAGCTGAATATATTCACCTTATCCTGTATAGACAGCTGAATATATTCACCTTGTACTGTATACCTGAATATATTCACCTTATCCTGTATAGACAGCTGAATATATTCACCTTGTACTGTATAGACAGCTGAATATATTCACCTTGTACTGTATAGACAGCTGAATATATTCACCTTATCCTGTATAGACAGCTGAATATATTCATCTTGTACTGTATAGACAGCTGAATATATTCACTTTGTAACTGTATACCTGAATATATTCACCTTGTACTGTATAGACAGCTGAATATATTCACCTTGTACTGTATAGACAGCTGAATATATTCACCTTGTACTGTATAGACAGCTGAATATATTCACCTTGTACTGTATAGACAGCTGAATATATTCACCTTGTACTGTATAGACAGCTGAATATATTCACCTTGTACTGTATACCTGAATATATTCACCTTATCCTGTATAGACAGCTGAATATATTCACCTTGTACTGTATAGACAGCTGAATATATTCACCTTGTACTGTATAGACAGCTGAATATATTCACCTTGTACTGTATAGACAGCTGAATATATTCACCTTGTACTGTATAGACAGCTGAATATATTCACCTTGTACTGTATACCTGAATATATTCACCTTGTACTGTATACCTGAATATATTCACCTTATCCTGTATAGACAGCTGAATATATTCATCTTGTACTGTATAGACAGCTGAATATATTAATCTTATCCTGTATAGACAGCTGAATATATTCACCTTATCCTGTATAGACAGCTGAATATATTCATCTTGTACTGTATAGACAGCTGAATATATTCACCTTATCCTGTATAGATAGCTGAATATATTCACCTTATCCTGTATAGACAGCTGAATATATTCACCTTGTACTGTATAGACAGCTGAATATATTCACCTTATCCTGTATAGATAGCTGAATATATTCACCTTATCCTGTATAGACAGCTGAATATATTCACCTTGTACTGTATACCTGAATATATTCACCTTGTACTGTATACCTGAATATATTCACCTTATCCTGTATAGACAGCTGAATATATTCATCTTGTACTGTATACCTGAATATATTCACCTTGTACTGTATACCTGAATATATTCACCTTATCCTGTATAGACAGCTGAATATATTTACCTTGTACTGTATAGACAGCGGAATATATTCACCTTGTAACTGTATACCTGAATATATTTACCTTGTAACTGTATACCTGAATATATTCACCTTGTAACTGTATACCTGAATATATTCACCTTGTACTGTATAGACAGCTGAATATATTCACCTTGTACTGTATAGACAGCTGAATATATTCACCTTGTATTGTATAGACAGCTGAGTATATTCACCTTGTACTGTATAGACAGCTGAATATATTCACCTTGTACTGTATAGACAGCTGAATATATTCACCTTGTACTGTATAGACAGCTGAATATATTCACCTTGTACTGTATAGACAGCTGAATATATTCACCTTGTACTGTATAGACAGCTGAATATATTCACCTTGTACTGTATACCTGAATATATTCACCTTATCCTGTATAGACAGCTGAATATATTCACCTTGTACTGTATAGACAGCTGAATATATTCACCTTGTACTGTATAGACAGCTGAATATATTCACCTTGTACTGTATAGACAGCTGAATATATTCACCTTGTACTGTATACCTGAATATATTCACCTTGTACTGTATACCTGAATATATTCACCTTATCCTGTATAGACAGCTGAATATATTCATCTTGTACTGTATAGACAGCTGAATATATTCACCTTATCCTGTATAGACAGCTGAATATATTCACCTTGTACTGTATAGACAGCTGAATATATTCACCTTGTACTGTATAGACAGCTGAATATATTCACCTTGTACTGTATACCTGAATATATTCACCTTATCCTGTATAGACAGCTGAATATATTCACCTTGTACTGTATAGACAGCTGAATATATTCACCTTGTACTGTATAGACAGCTGAATATATTCACCTTATCCTGTATAGACAGCTGAATATATTCACCTTGTACTGTATAGACAGCTGAATATATTCACCTTATCCTGTATAGACAGCTGAATATATTCACCTTGTACTGTATAGACAGCTGAATATATTCACCTTGTACTGTATAGACAGCTGAATATATTCACCTTGTACTGTATAGACAGCTGAATATATTCACCTTATCCTGTATAGACAGCTGAATATATTCACCTTGTACTGTATAGACAGCTGAATATATTCACCTTATCCTGTATAGACAGCTGAATATATTCACCTTGTACTGTATAGACAGCTGAATATATTCACCTTGTACTGTATAGACAGCTGAATATATTCACCTTGTACTGTATAGACAGCTGAATATATTCACCTTGTACTGTATACCTGAATATATTCACCTTGTACTGTATACCTGAATATATTCACCTTATCCTGTATAGACAGCTGAATATATTCATCTTGTACTGTATAGACAGCTGAATATATTCATCTTGTACTGTATAGACAGCTGAATATATTCACCTTGTGCTGTATAGACAGCTGAATATATTCACCTTGTACTGTATAGACAGCTGAATATATTCACCTTGTACTTTATAGACAGCTGAATATATTCACCTTATCCTGTATAGACAGCTGAATATATTCATCTTGTACTGTATAGACAGCTGAATATATTCACTTTGTAACTGTATACCTGAATATATTTACCTTGTACTGTATAGACAGCGGAATATATTCACCTTGTAACTGTATACCTGAATATATTTACCTTGTAACTGTATACCTGAATATATTCACCTTGTAACTGTATACCTGAATATATTCACCTTGTACTGTATAGACAGCTGAATATATTCACCTTGTAACTGTATACCTGAATATATTCACCTTGTAACTGTATACCTGTATATATTCACCTTATCCTGTATAGACAGCTGAATATATTCACCTTGTACTGTATAGACAGCTGAATATATTCACCTTGTACTGTATAGACAGCTGAATATATTCACCTTGTACTGTATACCTGTATATATTCACCTTATCCTGTATGGACAGCTGAATATATTCACCTTGTACTGTATAGACAGCTGAATATATTCACCTTGTACTGTATAGACAGCTGAATATATTCACCTTGTACTGTATAGACAGCTGAATATATTCACCTTGTACTGTATACCTGTATATATTCACCTTATCCTGTATGGACAGCTGAATATATTCACCTTGTACTGTTTAGACAGCTGAATATATTCACCTTGTACAGTATAGACAGCTGAATATATTCACACCCAGGGTTGCACAATGCCAGTCCTTTTAGTGGGGGATGTTGTCCTGCTAGTTTTAATTTCTCCCTGGCACTTAATTGATCAATTAATGCCATTGATTAATTAGCCAATTACTAATGAATGTATTACTGTAATTAGGACAAAATATACATTATACACTGGCTCTGGAGTGACACTTCCTCCTCCACCTTACTAAACATATTTAGGAGACCTTACATAGCAGGTTAGGAGAATTAGGTTAAGGTTATGAAAAGGGTTCAGGTTTGGGTTAGCGAAAATGAAAGAAAATGTAACTTTTGATGTCAATTTGACAAAATCTGTATCCCTAGACATGACCCTGTTCTCTGTTCTGTGGTCAGGTTCAACAAGAAACCAAAGAGGGGCATCCAGTACCTCCAGGAGCAAGGTATGCTGGGAACCACCCCGGAGGACCTCGCTCAGTTCCTGCACCAGGAGGAGAGGCTGGACTCGGTACAGAACCCTCTTAAATCTGTTTACCCAATCTACTTCAGTGAACTGCATTTCATTGAACTTATAAACAAATACCCATTCTACCTCATTCAGCTCTTCCCAAATACTCACTCTGCCTCATTCAGCTCTTCCCAAATACCCACTCTACCTCATTCAGCTCTTCCCAAATACCCACTCTACCTCATTCAGCTCTTCCCAAATACCCACTCTACCTCATTCAGCTCTTCCCAAATACCCACTCTACCTCATTCAGCTCTTCCCAAATACCCACTCTACCTCATTCAGCTCTTCCCAAATACCCACTCTACCTCATTCAGCTCTTCCCAAATACACACTCTACCTCATTCAGCTCTTCCCAAATACACACTCTACCTCATTCAGCTCTTCCCAAATACACACTCTACCTCATTCAGCTCTTCCCAAATACACACTCTACCTCATTAAACTCTTCCGGAATACCCACTCTACCTCATTCAGCTCTTCCCAAATACCCACTCTACCTCATTCAGCTCTTCCCAAATACACACTCTACCTCATTCAGCTCTTCCCAAATACCCACTCTACCTCATTCAGCTCTTCCCTCTGTCGACCTTTTACCTGCTGACCTGTCGATTGTAGAGTAGAGTGGTTGATCGGAGCAGCTAATAGAGATCCGAATAGCAAATACACAAATACCCACTCTAGCTCATTAATCTCTTGGTTCACACATTTGGCTCTCTCACCCGGCCTCCACACAGCTGCAGGAGAACATATCCATCCCATAGAAACATTAAGGCACTTATCTCCTAATGTTGAACCTCCAACATTACCCTCCCACTCCAATACAATTCCCGCATCCTGAGCGCACTTCAATGTTTATTTTAACGAGTGAAGCACTCTCCCGGTTGATTGGCTGGCCTCGAGGGGGGCTCGGTGCGGTGGTAATCTGCATTAAAGAGTGTTCATAACATCTGCTTTGGAACAAGAGGCCCTCAAACAGACAGAGAGTCTGACAGAGCGGAGAGAATAGAGCACAGAGAATGACTGACTGAAACATGTATTTAACACATCAACACTCCTGTTTACTGAAAACAAAGTCCTTTCCTCTCTGTGTGCTGTGTCTCTGAAGTTAATTGTCGGGACAATATGTGTTAATTGACTTCCAATGAGAAGCACATGCATTAGGAAAAAATCATTATCTATTGATTGAATTCAACATCATTGCCTTTGTCGGCCTATCTCTATCCCCTTCTGTCCCTCTCTTTTCATCCCTCTCTCTCACTCTCCCTCTCTCTTCCTCTCTCTCTCTTCCTTCCTCTCAGACTCAGGTGGGTGAGTTCCTGGGGGACAATGATCGCTTCAATAAAGAGGTCATGTATGCCTATGTGGACCAGATGGACTTCCAGGGCAAAGACTTTGTCTACGCTCTCAGAACATTCCTCGAGGGCTTCCGTCTCCCGGGAGAGGCTCAGAAGATCGACAGGCTCATGGAGAAATTTGCTGCTAGATATCTAGAATGCAATCAGGGGTGAGTGTGGAGTGGTGTGGCCTGCCCTGGGCATTGTGGAATCTTAGACTTAGAAAAAGACTTCATTTGTGATGTCAAGTACATTGAATGGCAATAATCAGATTGCTCTCTGTTTTGAATCTTTATTCAATCTTAATCAAATCCAAGTTTATTGGTTGGATAGAGTTGCAGGTGTCTCGCAAATAAAATAGAAATAGGCAAATAAACTAAACAAGAAATCAAGAAATGACAGGATGGGATAAATTAACAATTCAGAATAGAAATACTAGTCTAATTCTACTTGTCTAGCACAACCAGTGCCACTATTGTTTAATCTCTGTTATGTTTATCTTCTCTCTCCGCTTCTCTCTATCTCTCTCTTCAGGCAAACTGAGTTTGCAAGTGCAGACACTGCGTACGTCCTTGCCTACTCAATCATTATGTTGACAACAGACCTTCATAGTCCACAGGTAAGACAACAGCCTGTTTTTGAAAAGATGAACTGAGAGAAACAATCACCTGAGCTGCACTTAGCTTCAACAGAAGACCTTCAGCAGTGGCACATGGGGAAAGTCAATGCAAGCTATTTCAGACAGACAACAGTGGACAGACAGAGTAGGCAGGCAGACAGACAGGGTAACAAATCTCATCTTTTACTTTTCAAAGGTTAAGAACAAGATGACTAAAGAACAATACATCAAGATGAACAGAGGGATCAACGACAGCAAGGATCTACCGGAGGAGTATCTGTCGGCCATCTACGACGAGATCGCAGGGAAGAAGATCGCTATGAAGGGGACCAAGGAAATTACTCTGAAATCCAACAAGCACAGTGAGTATCTCTGTTCCTCTGTGTTTGCTAGCACAACAATGTCATTACAGACTGAAATTGAGCGTGTCAGAGATGACTTTGTTTAAGACATGAAACGCCTATTTTGAGGCGTAATGGATCTTTGCAAATGATCAGCTTTATATTTAACTGACGAGTCATTTCATCTGATATCTTTGTGGGGATCATAGAATTCTCATCACAATCAAAGAGATGTAAATGGGATTGAGATGTAGTTTGATTAGATTGAGTTACTGATCAGTGGAAAAGTTTGAGAATAGTGTCTGTTGTTCAACGGGGAAAGTTTCTTCTTCAGTTGGAGATAGTGTCTGTTGTTCAGTGGGGAATGTTTCCTCTTCAGTTGGAGATAGTGTCTGTTGTTCAGTGGGGAATGTTTCCTCTTCAGTTGGAGATAGTGTCTGTTGTTCAACGGGGAAAGTTTCTTCTTCAGTTGGAGATAGTGTCTGTTGTTCAGTGGGGAATGTTTCTTCTTCAGTTGGAGATAGTGTCTGTTGTTCAACGGGGAAAGTTTCTTCTTCAGTTGGAGATAGTGTCTGTTGTTCAGTGGGGAATGTTTCTTCTTCAGTTGGAGATAGTGTCTGTTGTTCAGTGGGGAATGTTTCCTCTTCAGTTGGAGATAGTGTCTGTTGTTCAGTGGGGAATGTTTCCTCTTCAGTTGGAGATAGTGTCTGTTGTTCAGTGGGGAATGTTTCCTCTTCAGTTGGAGATAGTGTCTGTTGTTCAGTGGGGAAAGTTTCCTCTTCAGTTGGAGATGGTGTCTGTTGTTCAGTGGGGAATGTTTCCTCTTCAGTTGGAGATAGTGTCTGTTGTTCAGTGGGGAAAGTTTCCTCTTCAGTTGGAGATGGTGTCTGTTGTTCAGTGGGGAATGTTTCCTCTTCAGTTGGATATAGTGTCTGTTGTTCAGTGGGGAATGTTTCCTCTTCAGTTGGAGATGGTGTCTGTTGTTCAGTGGGGAATGTTTCCTCTTCAGTTGGAGATGGTGTCTGTTGTTCAGTGGGGAATGTTTCCTCTTCAGTTGGAGATGGTGTCTGTTGTTCATTGGGGAATGTTTCTTCTTCAGTTGGAGACAGTGTCTGTTGTTCAGTGGGGAATGTTTCTTCTTCAGTTGGAGATGGTGTCTGTTGTTCAGTGGGGAATGTTTCCTCTTCAGTTGGAGATGGTGTCTGTTGTTCAGTGGGGAATGTTTCCTCTTCAGTTGGAGATAGTGTCTGTTGTTCAGTGAGGAATGTTTCCTCTTCAGTTGGAGATAGTGTCTGTTGTTCAGTGGGGAATGTTTCCTCTTCAGTTGGAGATAGTGTCTGTTGTTCAGTGGGGAATGTTTCCTCTTCAGTTGGAGATAGTGTCTGTTGTTCAGTGGGGAATGTTTCCTCTTCAGTTGGAGATGGTGTCTGTTGTTCAGTGGGGAATGTTTCCTCTTCAAATCAAATCAAATCAAGTGTATTTATATAGCCCTTCGTACATCAGCTGATATCTCAAAGTGCTGTACAGAAACCCAGCCTAAAACCCCAAACAGCAAGCAATGCAGGTGTAGAAGCACGGTGGCTAGGAAAAACTCCCTAGAAAGGCCAAAACCTAGGAAGAAACCTAGAGAGGAACCAGGCTATGTGGGGTGGCCAGTCCTCTTCTGGCTGTGCCGGGTGGAGATTATAACAGAACATGGCCAAGATGTTCAAATGTTCATAAATGACCAGCATGGTCGAATAATAGTAAGGCAGAACAGTTGAAACTGGAGCAGCAGCATGGCCAGGTGGACTGGGGACAGCAAGGAGTCATCATGTCAGGTAGTCCTGGGGCATGGTCCTAGGGCTCAGGTCAGTTGAAACTGGAGTAGCAGCATGGCCAGGTGGACTGGGGAAAGCAAGGAGTCATCATGTCAGGTAGTCCTGGGGCATGGTCCTAGGGCTCAGGTCCTCCGAGAGAGAGAAAGAAAGAAGGAGAGAATTAGAGAACGCACACTTAGATTCACACAGGACACCGAATTAGGACAGGAGGGGTACTCCAGATATAACAAACTGACCCTAGCCCCCCGACACAAACTACTGCAGCATAAATACTGGAGGCTGAGACAGGAGGGGACAGGAGACACTGTGGCCCCATCCGAGGACACCCCAGGACAGGGCCAAACAGGAAGGATATAACCCCACCCACTTTGCCAAAGCACAGCCCCCACACCACTAGAGGGATATCTTCAACCACCAACTTACCATCCTGAGACAAGGCTGAGTATAGCCCACAAAGATCTCCGCCACGGCACAGCCCAAGTGGGGGGGGGGCGACCCAGACAGGATGACCACAACAGTGAATCAACCCACTCAGGTGATGCCCCCTGCAGGGACGGCATGAGAGAGCCCCAGTAAGCCAGTGACTCAGCCCCTGTAATAGGGTTAGAGGCAGAGAATCCCAGTGGAAAGAGGGAACCGGCCAGGCAGAGACAGCAAGGGCGGTTCGTTGCTCCAGAGCCTTTCCGTTCACCCTCCCACTCCTGGGCCAGACTACACTCAATCATATGACCCACTGAAGAGATGAGTCTTCAGTAAAGACTTAAAGGTTGAGACCGAGTTTGCTTCTCTGACATGGGTAGGCAGACCGTTCCATAAAAATGGAGCTCTATAGGAGAAAGCCCTGCCTCCAGCTGTTTGCTTAGAAATTCTAGGGACAATTAGGAGGCCTGCGTCTTGTGACCGTAGCGTATGTGTAGGTATGTACGGCAGGACCAAATCAGAGAGATAGGTAGGAGCAAGCCCATGTAATGCTTTGTAGGTTAGCAGTAAAACCTTAAAATCAGCCCTTGCTTTGACAGGAAGCCAGTGTAGAGAGGCTAGCACTGGAGTAATATGATCAAATTTTTTGGTTCTAGTCAGGATTCTAGCAGCCGTATTTAGCACTAACTGAAGTTTATTTAGTGCTTTATCCGGGTAGCCGGAAAGTAGAGCATTGCAGTAGTCTAACCTAGAAGTGACAAAAGCATGGATTAATTTTTCTGCATCATTTTTGGACAGAAAGTTTCTGATTTTTGCAATATAACGTAGATGGAAAAAAAAGCTGTCCTCTAAATGGTCTTGATATGTTCTTCAAAAGAGAGATCAGGGTCCAGAGTAACGCCGAGGTCCTTCACAGTTTTATTTGAGACGACTGTACAACCATTAAGATTAATTGTCAGATTCAACAGAAGATTTCTTTGTTTCTTGGGACCTAGAACAAGCATCTCTGTTTTGTCCGAGTTTAATAGTAGAAAGTTTGCAGCCATCCACTTCCTTATGTCTGAAACACATGCTTCTAGCGAGGGCAATTTTGGGGCTTCACCATGTTTCATTGAAATGTACAGCTGTGTGTCATCCGCATAGCAGTGAAAGTTAACATTATGTTTTCGAATAACATCCCCGAGAGGTAAAATGTATAGTGAAAACAATAGTGGTCCTAAAACGGAACCTTGAGGAACACCGAAATTTACAGTTGATTTGTCAGAGGACAAACCATTCACAGAGACAAACTGATATCTTTCCGACAGATAAGATCTGAACCAGGCCAGAACATGTCCGTGTAGACCAATTTGGGTTTCCAATCTCTCCAAAAGAATGTGGTGATTGATGGTATCAAAAGCAGCACTAAGGTCTAGGAGCACGAGGACAGATGCAGAGCCTCGGTCCAATGCCATTAAAATGTAATTTACCACCTTCACAAGTGCCGTCTCAGTGCTATGATGGGGTCTAAAACCAGACTGAAGCATTTCGTATACATTGTTTGTCTTCAGGAAAGCAGTGAGTTGCTGCGCAACAGCCTTCTCTAACATTTTTGAGAGGAATGGAAGATTCGATATAGGCCGATAGTTTTTGATATTTTCTGGGTCAAGGTTTGGCTTTTTCAAGAGAGGCTTTATTACTGCCACTTTTAGTGAGTTTGGTACACATCCAGTGGATAGAGAGCCATTTATTATGTTCAACATAGGAGGGCCAAGCACAGGAAGCAGCTCTTTCAGTAGTTTAGTTGGAATAGGGTCCAGTATGCAGCTTGAAGGTTTAGAGGCCATGATTATTTTCATCATTGTGTCAAGAGATATAGTACTAAAACACTTGAGCGTCTCTCTTGATCCTAGGTCCTGGCAGAGTTGTGCAGACTCAGGACAACTGAGGTTTGGAGGAATACGCAGGTTTAAAGAGGAGTCTTCAGTTGGAGATAGTGTCTGTTGTTCAGTGGGGAATGGTTCTTCTTCAGTTGGAGATAGTGTCTGTTGTTCAGTGGGGAATGGTTCTTCTTCAGTTGGAGATAGTGTCTGTTGTTCAGTGGGGAATGTTTCTTCTTCAGTTGGAGATAGTGTCTGTTGTTCAGTGGGGAATGGTTCTTCTTCAGTTGGAGATAGTGTCTGTTGTTCAGTGGGGAATGTTTCCTCTTCAGTTGGAGATGGTGTCTGTTGTTCAGTGGGGAATGGTTTTTCTTCAGTTGGAGATAGTGTCTGTTGTTCAGTGGGGAATGGTTCTTCTTCAGTTGGAGATAGTGTCTGTTGTTCAGTGGGGAATGGTTCTTCTTCAGTTGGAGATGGTGTCTGTTGTTCAGTGGGGAATGGTTCTTCTTCAGTTGGAGATAGTGTCTGTTGTTCAGTGGGGAATGTTTCTTCTTCAGTTGGAGATAGTGTCTGTTGTTCAGTGGGGAATGTTTCTTCTTCAGTTGGAGATAATGTCTGTTGTTCAGTGGGGAATGTTTCCTCTTCAGTTGGAGATGGTGTCTGTTGTTCAGTGGGGAATGGCTCTTCTTCAGTTGGAGATAGTGTCTGTTGTTCAGTGGGGAATGTTTCTTCTTCAGTTGGAGATAGTGTCTGTTGTTCAGTGGGGAATGTTTCTTCTTCAGTTGGAGATGGTGTCTGTTGTTCAGTGGGGAATGTTTCCTCTTCAGTTGGAGATGGTGTCTGTTGTTCAGTGGGGAATGTTTCTTCTTCAGTTGGAGATAGTGTCTGTTGTTCAGTGGGGAATGGTTCTTCTTCAGTTGGAGATAGTGTCTGTTGTTCAGTGGGGAATGTTTCTTCTTCAGTTGGAGATAGTGTCTGTTGTTCAGTGGGGAATGGTTCTTGTTCAGTTGGAGATGTATATTTGTCGTGTTTGTGCAGGTGGCTTCCTCTCGTCTACTTTATAATCTGCACTCGTCTGAAAACACAACATGTAGGAAGCCTTGTATCGGATCCTGGATCAGGTGTGGCCAGTGAGAAGCAGAGTGGGTTTGTTCATGCTATGACTTTACTTCTGTTTCTGGATCAGGTGTGGCCAGTGAGAAGCAGAGTGGGTTTGTTCATGCTATGACTTTACTTCTGTTTCTGGATCAGGTGTGGCCAGTGAGAAGCAGAGTGGGTTTGTTCATGCTATGACTTTACTTCTGTTTCTGGATCAGGTGTGGCCAGTGAGAAGCAGAGTGGGTTTGTTCATGCTATGACTTTACTTCTGTTTCTGGATCAGGTGTGGCCAGTGAGAAGCAGCGGCGGCTACTGTATAACGTAGAGATGGAGCAGATGGCTAAGACAGCCAAGGCCCTGATGGAGGCTGTCAGTCACGTCCAGGCTCCCTTCACCAGCGCCACACACCTGGAGCATGTCAGACCCATGTTCAAGCTGGCCTGGACCCCGTTCCTAGCAGCCTTCAGTGTGGGCCTCCAGGACTGTGATGACACTGAGGTGGCTTTTCTCTGTCTGGAGGGAATACGCTTTGCCATCCGGATAGCCTGCATCTTCACCATACAGGTAGTTTATCTAGCACGCTAACACTGCATGTGTTCACTGAGGATTAATATAAGTTAAATGAAAGGGATGAGGGGCTATGAATCAAAAGGTGAAATGGTGTATTTTCCAAAGATAGCATGCTCCAAAACTTAATGGAGATAGTACTGCAGTACTGAATATGGTCTCTCTCTCTCTCACACACACACACACACACACACACACACACACACACACACACACACACACACACACACACACACACACACACACACACACACACACACACACACACACACACACACACACACACACACACACACACACACACACAGCTTGAGCGGGATGCGTACATCCAGGCCCTGGCACGGTTCACCCTGCTCACAGCCAGCTCTGGCATCACTGAGATGAAGCAGAAGAATATCGACACCATCAAGACTCTCATCACCGTCGCCCACACAGACGGAAACTACCTGGGCAACTCCTGGCACGAGGTCTGGACATACTGCCAACGTCTAGTAATCAGTATTAGCCACTATAGTGTTGCTGTCATAAGCTATATTGCTTCCTTTTGTCTCCATTTTTCTTTATTTTGATGCAATCAATGTGAAAAATATGTTTCAACTAATTAAGACTAATGAATAGATATGTGCAAAAACAATCCTAACTAAGGCTGGCTTTACACAATCAGTCTTTTGACCAATCACATCAGCTCTTTTGACGCGTGTGTAAATGCAGCCTTATTGAATGTATAGATGACTGTATGCCCCCACCTCCCTCCCCCGTCCTACAGATAATGAAGTGTATCAGTCAGTTGGAGCTGGCCCAGCTGATCGGGACGGGGGTGAAGGCCAGGTACATCTCAGGGACGGTTCGGGGGAAAGAGGGCTTCATCAGCAGCACCAAGGAGCAGAGCAACGATGAATACCTGGGCCTGGGTCAGTGCTTATCCCTTTAATACATGTTCTGGTTATAAACTGGTTAAATAAACTGTTGTTAACAAGCCGGTGATGTGCTTGACTATACAACATGTTTGACTCTGGAGATGCTTGGTATGATGCTTGATGCTGGAGATGTGACTGACTGTGCTGTTGTCCACAGCAGGTGGGACAGTAGACCGGAAGCAGATCCTCAGTATCCAGGAGTCCATAGGAGAGACCAGCTCCCAGAGTGTGGTGGTGGCTGTGGACAGGTAGTTACTGCAGCAGTCTCTTATAGATCCTGCTCTATTACCACTGACTGGTTTGGGGTCTTAGCTCTGCCACTGATCTATCATGTGAATGAATGTACTGTATATGTCATGTAGATGTGACCATGGTCTTGTTCTTGCAGAATATTCACAGGTTCTACCAGACTGGATGGTAATGCAATTGGTGAGTGTTCTAAATCCAAACTGAATTCAATTACAGTATTTGATCACATGCTTATCTGATGTGGATGTATTGGCATTGTACCATGGCTCTCCTGATGGTTGACTAACACTGGTTTCTCTGTGTTCTCAGTGGACTTTGTGCGCTGGCTGTGTGCTGTGTCTATGGATGAGCTGGCCTCGCCCACACACCCCCGCATGTTCAGCCTGCAGAAGATAGTGGAGATCTCCTACTACAACATGGGACGTATCAGACTGCAGTGGTCCAGGATCTGGGAGGTCATTGGAGACCACTTCAACAAGGTGGACATCTTGGGATTTATTTCACTTTTAACAGGGGTTGTGGAAACTCTGGTTGTCAGGGACGTCTGTTTTTTTTTTTCATTAATTGATTGATTAATTGCCAGATCGCAATTGTAAATGAGAACTTTTTCTCAACTTGCCTACGTGGTTAAATAAAGGTGAAATAAAAAAATAAAATGAATGTTGTTGTTGGCTAGAGAGTCCACACACCTGATTACCTAGGTGTTAATTAGTCTTTGTAACACTACCCTCAGGAACACCTGGCTTAAAGGTCCAATGCAACCATTTTTATCTCAATATTAAATCATTTCTGGGTGATAATTAAGTACCTTACTCTGATTGTTTTCCATTACACAGCTCTTACACTAAAAATACATTATCATAATTTTGACAATTTCACAGTATTATTCCAACCTCTGTGTGAAAAGATATATAAAACAGGAATATCACATTTTTGACAGCACGGGGCCTAAGAATCATATCTAAGGGCTTCATTTAGCCTTAGTCTTCCCGAGTGCTGCAGGGGAGGGGGGTGTAACTGTTAAAATGCTACAGAGGTAGAGATTGGCTACTAAATATTACAGATGGACAGAGATTATAAATGTTACACGGGATGGTAAATGTTAGAGAGTGGGGTAGAGATGTTAAAACACTGTGTCTGCCTCCCTGTTCAGGTTGGATGTAACCCCAACGAGGACGTGGCTATCTTTGCCGTGGATTCTCTCCGGCAGCTGTCCATGAAGTTCCTGGAGAAGGGAGAGCTGGCGAACTTCAGATTCCAGAAGGACTTTCTGAGGCCTTTCGAGCACATCATGAAAAAGAACAGGTAAATGGCATGTTCCGGTAAACGTTAATCCTGATTGTATCGTGTGACTGTTTGTTTGTGTGTGCTGCCTACTTGCGTTGAATCAGCTTGCGGTTGTGCTTGCTTGCTTAGGCGCGTGTCTGCTGATATATGTACACACTCCCTAGTTGTGTAGGCACTTGGCTATAGTAGTCTGGCCTTACACGGTCTGTGTTGAGTTGCACCTCTGTGGTTCCCATTCCAGTGCCTGTCTCTCTTAGCGCTGCAGCCAGCCAGTCTCCCTGTACTGAGTCACTGCACTGTGTCAAACACCCACAGTCACCCAAGCTCTCTGGGGAGGAGAAAACTGGCACACTCAGAACCAACCCAGAGAGCAAGATAAGGATTTTATAGAATATTTCTCCTTGGTTTTGGCTTGTGCACCAGAAAAGCACTCTGGCAACTGACTCTAAGACAACTGAGTAGAAGCTGTGAATCTTTTCTCAGATTCTGTAGTGACACAGATACAGTTGCTTAAATTTGGAGGGCTCCGAGTCTCACAGTTGAAAGCTGTTTTCATTGATGTGAAGGAGAACTACCAGGCCCAAATCCACCCACTGTTACAGCTCAGAGGAAATGGCAGTGAGCCACATAAAGCCATGGACGCCCCCACAGTGCTGTATGTTCATTAGACTCAGCCTGTGTGTGTGTAATATGTTTGTGAGAGTACTTTTGTGCAAAGGCTGGTCCTTTCTCCTTAATCAAAGCACAGAAAAAATGATTTGCTATGACAACAGTCGCCGTTGGAACCCATCATGTCACAACAATCGAAAGGGAATAATCAGACTGCCTAAATAAAGGCTGTAGCGGGGGTACTTGTACTTTCACTTCTACTGCACTATTGATCATCCTCCTCATAGTCCAATAAGCAAATTTCACATACAGTAGGTGAATAACCCATACGTCCTCCTCCTGCTCCTCCAGATCGCCAACGATCAGGGACATGGTGGTGCGCTGTATCGCCCAGATGGTCAACTCACAGGCGGGAAACATCCGGTCGGGCTGGAAGAACATCTTCTCAGTGTTCCACCTGGCTGCCTCGGACCAGGATGAGAGCATCGTAGAGCTAGCCTTCCAGACGACGGGCCACATCAGCAGTGAGTTACTGAGACACACGCTTCAGAGACAACCATCTTTCGGGCTAAGAACTGATCTTCATTATCTGATCTCTATTATTGTCTATCTTTTAAGATTTTATTTTTATACCTATATTTAATATACAGTGAATTCGAAAAGTATTCAGACCTCTAGACTTTTTCCACATTTTGTTACGTTACAGCAATACTCCATAATGACAAAGCACATTTTTATTTCATTTTTAATTTTGGTAATTTATTACAAATAAAGAAACTGAAATATTAAATTTACATAAGTATTCAGACCCTTTACTCAGTACTTTGTTGAAGCATATTTGGCAGCGATTACAGCCTCAAGTCTTCTTGGGTACGATGCTAAAAGCTTGGCTCACCTGTATTTGTGGAGTTTCTCCCATTCATTGCTGTATATCCTCTCAAGCTCTGTCAGATTGGATGGAGAGCGTCGCTGCACAGCTATTTTCAGGTCTCTCCAGAGATGTTAGATCAGGTTCAAGTCCGGGCTATGGCTGGGCCACTCAAGGACATTCAGAGACTTGTCCCCAAGCCACTCCTGTGCTGTCTTGGCTGTGTGCTTAGGGTCGTTGTCCTGTTGGAAAGTGAACCTTCGCTGCAATCTTAGGTCCTGAGCGTTCTGGAGCAGGTTTTAATCAATGATATCTCTGTACTTTGCTCTGTTCATCTTTGCCTAGATCCTGACTAGTCTCCCAGCCCCTGCCAAAGAAAAACATCCCCTCAGCATGATGCTGCCACCACCATTCTTCACCGTAGGGATGGTGCAAGGTTTCCTCCAGATGTGACGCTTGGCATTCAGGCCAAAGAGTTCAATCTTGGTTTCGTCAGACCAGAGAATCTTGTATCTCATGATCTGAGACTCTTTAGGTGCCCTTTGGCAAACTTCAAGCTGGCTGTCTTATGCTTTTTACTGAGGAGTGGCTTCTGTCTGGCCACTCTACCATACAGGCCTGATTGGTGGAGTGCTGCAGAGATGATTGCCTGGGAAGGTTCTCCCATCTCCACAGAGGAACTCTGGAGCTCTGTCAGAGTGACCATTGGGTTCTTGGTCACCTCCCTGACCAAGGCCCTTCTCCCCCGATTGCTCAGTTCTTCCATTTGAGAATGATGGAGGCCACTGTGTTCTTGGGGACCGTCAATGCTGCAGACATTTCTTGGTACCCTTCCCCAAATCTGTGCCTTCGACACAATCCTGTCTCGGAGCTCTACAGACAATTCCTTCGACCACATGGCTTGGTTTTTACTCTGATAGGCACTGTCAACTGTGGGACCTTATATAGACAGGTGTGTGCCTTTCCATATCATGTTCCAATCTATTGAATTTACCACAGATAAACTCCAATAAAGTTGTAGAAACATCTCAAGGATGATCAATGGAAACAGGATGCACCTGAGATCAATTTCGATTCTCATAGCAAAGGGTCTGAATACTTACGTAAATAAGGTATTTCAGTTTTTAAGTTATAATACATGTATAAAAAAAATGTAGATTGTGTAGATTTCTGAGGGAAAAAAAACATTTGAATCAGTTTTAGAATAAATGTGTAACTTAACAAAATGTGAAAAGGTCAAGGGTTCTGAATATTTTCCGAAGGCTCTGTATATTACTGCTTAGATTTCAATATGATTGTTTCAGTAATCCTCAATTTGAGGTTTATTTGAGTGTTTTTGATGACAGGGCCATGTAATATTATTCTGATAAACAGATAAGTTAACTCCTGTCATCGTTTTTCACTGATCTTCTTCTCTTCTTTGCTTCTTCTCTCCTTATCCTCTTCTCTTCTCTCCTCTTCTTCTTCTTCTCTTCTATTCAATCCTTCTCTTCTCTCCTTATCTTCTTCTTCTCTCCTTCTCTCCTTATCTTCTTCTCTTCTCCTCCTCTTCTTTTTTTCTTCTCTTCTCTCCATATCCACTTCTTCTCTTTTTCTCTCCTCTTCTTCTTCTTCTCTTCTTCTCTCAGTGAATGTATTTGAGAAGCACTTCCCAGCCACCATAGACTCGTTCCAGGATGCAGTCAAGTGTTTGTCTGAGTTCGCCTGCAATGCCTCCTTCCCCGACACCAGCATGGAGGCCATCCGTCTCATCCGCCACTGCGCCAAATACGTCTCTGACAGGCCCCAGGTCAGCTACAAACAATTCCTGGACTTTGTTTATTATCAGGTCTCATAGATAAGAGCTGAACCCATATCAGTCATTTCTGAACATCAAATGGTATTGCCCATAGTTGTTCGTGGTAGACCATGACTGGTCTCCAAAACATTTTGTACTGTGACCCACCTAAAGGTCTCATCATTTTCTTGTTAATCATCAGATAAACAATGTGAGTCGCTCTGGATAACAGCATCTCCCAGATTATTTATTTATATATAAAGAAAATGTCCCATGTTAGAAAACATCACTGGTGCTTTCTGCCAGTGCTTTTCTCCAAGGTCTCTTCTCTATGCAGACACTCTCCAGCCACACTGCCTGCTTTCTGTTTGTTTGTGTGGGAGTGGACAAGAGGAGAGGAGGGGATTAGTTGTGTGTGTGTGTGTGTGTGTGTGTGTGTGTGTGTGTGTGTGTGTGTGTGTGTGTGTGTGTGTGTGTGTGTGTGTGTGTGTGTGTGTGTGTGTGTGTGTGTGTGTGTGTGTGTGTGTGTGTGTGTGTGTGTCTGCGTGTGTCTGCGTGTGTGTGTGTGTCTGCATGTGTGTGTGTGTGTGTGTGTGCGTGTGTGTGTCTGCGTGTGTGTGTCTGCGTGTGCGTATCCGTGTGTGTGTGTATCAACTCTCAGGAAATGGTGTAAACTATGCTGTTTTCTCTCTGGCAGGCATTCAAAGACTACACCAGCGATGACATGAATGTAGTCCCAGAGGACCGGGTGTGGGTGAGGGGGTGGTTCCCCATCCTCTTTGAGCTGTCCTGCATCATCAACAGGTGCAAACTGGACGTCAGGACCAGGTGAGAAGAGTTTCAGTCCTGTGTCATCGTAGATGGGAATATTTTAGAGGTGGAAGTCAACTGATGGTGAGGGTGTATTATAAGAAGTGTGTGTGTGTCAGGGGTCTGACGGTGATGTTTGAGGTGATGAAGACCTATGGACACACCTTTGAGAAGCACTGGTGGCAGGATCTATTCAGGATCGTCTTCAGGATCTTTGACAACATGAAGCTGCCTGAGCAGCAAACTGAGGCAAGTCTCCACATCCCAAATACCCATTCACCAAAGACCCAGCTTTATCTCCAGTGTAACCAACACCTATTTCCATAGTTACAGTACATCATTGGTTCCACAACTAGTATCCAGTACCAACTGGACGATTGTCCTCTTGGCTGCTACAATGACTTGAACTGGTGTAACCCTGGTAACCCTTCTGTGTTGTTTGTGTCTTCCAGAAAGCAGAGTGGATGACGACGACCTGTAACCACGCACTTTACGCCATCTCTGACGTGTTCACGCAGTACTTTGAGACTCTCAGTGACGTTCTGCTGGATGACATCCTGTCCCAACTGTACTGGTGTGTTCAGCAAGGTGAGGACCGACGGCAGCGCTACAAACACCTACAGTCGTAGACTTATACTGAGTACACCGTCCTCAATCACTCTCATCCCCTCTTTCTTATGCATAGCTCCTCTTCTTTTCAATCCACATGCCACTCTCTCTTCTCTCTCTTCTCCCGGTCTCCTGCTCTCCACATGAATTGTCTTTCTCTTTCTCTCACTTCTTTTCTCCTCTCTCTCTCTGCCTAGATAATGAGCAGTTGGCTCGGTCAGGCACCAACTGTCTGGAGAACGTGGTCATCCTGAATGGAGAGAAGTTTACTCCGGAGACCTGGGACAAGACCTGTAACTGCATGCTGGACATCTTCAAGACCACCATTCCACACGCGTAAGCTACTGATGCAGACTATATTCATATCGCTGAGATTCAGCTGGGAATATTGTCTGTGATGATTTGTTATTGCTGAACTTAGTGATGTTAACATGGAGCACATTGAGGCTGTCATATAAAGTCCTCTAGGAATGGAGGGGAGGTATTAAATGGACATGATCTTTTACTGGCTTTTGCCGTTGTTTACTTGATAGAGTGGGATACCGGACTGCCTGTGTGTATGGTACTGCAATATGACACTGTATAAGTAGAGTAACACTGACCTGTCCCGTATTGTTTCTCTCTGGCCTCTCAGACTGTTGACATGGAGACTAGCAGGAGCAGAGGGAGATCCCATGACACCACAGGATGTATCAGACAAACAGCTGGTACGTTTCAAACCCTGACTGAGCTGTAGGTTTCTTTAAGTCTGTAGCTGGTCTATCTCTTATGCCAGATTAGACTGTACAACAACATGACCCAGTACAATCCAGACAAAATAACGTCTCCCCATGTGCCCTCAGGATTCAATTTCCCAGAAGTCAGTGGACATCCAGTCCCGTTCCGAGGACCATCATTCCATCAACAGTGCGGAGAGGATTGCCATGGAGACCCGACGGCAGAATCAGTACAGCGCAGGCATGTGTGAGGACAGCCCCAGAACCCGGACTCCAACAAGTTAGTGTCTCTTTTACACCTACCACTGGAGTGTTTTTCAACCCTATGCTCACTGTGTGTGTGTGTGTGTGTGTGTGTGTGTGTGTGTGTGTGTGTGTGTGTGTGTGTGTGTGTGTGTGTGTGTGTGTGTGTGTGTGTGTGTGTGTGTGTGTGTGTGTGTGTGTGTGTGTGTGTGTGTGTGTGTGTGTGTGTGTGTGTGTGTGTGTGTGTGTGTGTGTTCGTTCCACAGAGATCCAGGAGCAGAGGTTATTCTCAGGCTTGCTCATTAAGTGTGTAGTGCAGTTGGAGCTGATCCAGACCATAGACAACATGGTCTTCTTCCCTGCAACCAGCAGGAAGGAGGATGCTGAGAACCTGGCTGCTGCACAGGTAACGTCTCACTCCCACCCCTACGTGGAGGATGAGAGGTATCACTGCTTCGGGACTTGGTGGAAGGACACATTCCTTGCAAAAAATGTGTGTTCAAAAGTTTGGCTGTATGGACTGTCCTGATCCTTGAAAATGTGAAATGTCTATACTGTATGTTCTTCTAGTGAATGTCAGGGAAGGAGGGAAGTATTTGTCATACAAAGCAGTGATATGTGAAGGCTCTGTTTGTGTTTGGTTGTGTGAATGTTCTGGGAAAGTTCTCTGAAGCTTGTGTTTGTCCTGTCCAGAGAGATGCTGTGGATGCGGCAGACGTCCGTGTCGAGACTCAGGACCAAGGAATGTACCGCTACCTGACCTCAGAACAGCTGTTTAAGTTGCTGGACTGCCTGTTGGAGTCCCACCGCTTCGCCAAGGCCTTCAACTCTAGCAACGAGCAGAGGACCACTCTATGGAAGGCAGGTGGGTCACTGCCCTGCACCAGAGCACAGGCAGTGCATTCGGAAAGTATTCAGACCCCTTTACTTTTCCACATTTTGTTATGTTTCAGCCTTATTCTAAAATAGATTTTTTTTTAAATTTCTTCATCAATATACACACAATACCCCATAATGACAAAGCAAAAACAGGTTATTAGACATTTTTGCAAATGTATAAAAAATAAAATAAACTGAAATATCACATTTACATAAGTATTCAGACTCTTTACTCAGCACTTTGTTGAAGCATCTTTGGCAGCGATTACAGCCTCAAGTCTTCTTGGGTACGATGCTATAATCTTGGCTCACCTATATTTGTGGAGTTTCTCCCATTCATTGCTGTATATCCTCTCAAGCTCTGTCAGATTGGATGGAGAGCGTCGCTGCACAGCTATTTTCAGGTCTCTCCAGAGATCTTCGATCGGGTTCAAGTCCGGGCTCTAGCTAGCCCACTCAAGGACATTCAGAGACTTGTCCTGAAGCAACTCATGTGTTGGCTTGGCTTTGTGCTTGGGGTCGTTGTCTTGTTGGAAGGTGAACCTTCACCATAGTCTGAGGTCCTGAACGCTCTGGAGCAGGTTTTCATCAAGAATCTTTCTGTACTTCGCTCCATTCATCTTTCCCTAGATCCTGACTAACCACCCAGTTCCTGCCGCTGAAAAACATCCCCACAGCATGATGCTGCCACCACCATTCTTCACCGTAGGGATGGTGCAAGGTTTCCTCCAGACGTGACGCTTGGCATTCAGGCCAAAAAATTCAATCTTGGTTTCATCAAACCAGAGAATCTTGTTTCTCATGGCCTGAGTTCTTTAACCTGTCTAGGACTGGGGTTCCTCTAGCAGAACCCTGTTCCACTTGCGGAACCCCTCGCCAACAGCCAATGAAATTGCAGGGTGCCAAATACAAATCAACAGAAATCTCATAATTCAAATTTCTCAAACATACAAGTATTAGGCACCATTTTAAAGATATAATTCTTGTTAATCCAGCCACAGTGTCTGAATTCAAAAATGCTTTACAGCAAAAGCTCCACAAACGATTATGTTAGGTCACCACCAAGTCACAGAAAAACCCAGCCATTTTTCGAGCCAAAGAGAGGAGTCACAAAAAGCGCAAATAGAGATAAAAATTAATCACTCTTCATCAGATGACACTCATAGGACTTCATGTTACACAATACATGTATGTTTTGTTCGATAAAGTGCATATTTATATCCAAAAATCTTATTTTACATTGGTGTGTTATGTTCAGTAGTTCAAAAACATGCTGTGATTTTGCAGAGAGCCACATCAATTCACAGAAATACTCAAGTGTTATGCATGAAACTTTAGATACACTTCTCCTTAATGCAACCGATGTGTCAGATTTCAAAAAACTTTACGGAAAAAGCATAATCTGAGTACGGCGCTCAGAGCCCACACCAGCCAAATGAAATATCGGCCATGTTACGCAGTCAACATTAGTCAGAAATATCATTCTAAATATTCACTTACATTTGATGATCTTCATCAGAATGCAGTCCCAGGAATCCCAGTTCCACAATACATGTTTGATTTGTTCGATAATGTCCATCATTTATGTCCAAATAACTTCTTTTGTTAGGGCGTTTGGTAAACAAATCCAAACGCGAGTTCAGGTCCAGCCGAACTTCGGATGAAACGTTATATTACAGGTCGTAGAAACATGTCAAACTAAGTATAGAATCAATCTTTAGGATGTTCTTATCATAAATGTTCAATAATGTTCCAGCCGGAGAATTCCATTGTCTGTAGAAAAGCAAAGGAACGGGAGATACCTCTCATGTGAACGCGCATGACCGAGATCGAGGCTGCTGCCAGACCTCTGACTCAATCAGCTCTCATTCGGCCCCCCTTCACAGTAGAAGCCTGAAACAATGTTCTAAAGACTGTTGACATGTAGTGGAAGCCTTAGGAAGTGCAATATGACCCATATCCCACTGTGTATTTGATAGGGGCTGAGTTCAAAAACTACAAACCTTAGATTTCCCACTTCCTGTTTGGATTTTTTTCTCAGGTTTTTGCCTGCCATATGTTATACTCACATACATCATTCAAACAGTTTTAGAAAGTGTTTTCTATCCAATACTAATAATAATATGCATATATTAGCATCTGGGACTGAGTAGGAGGCAATTTACTCTGGGCGCGCTATTCATCCAAAAGTTAAAATGCTGCCCCCTATTCCAAAGAAGTTAAGGGCCTTTTGGCCCAGGATGCACCTGCGATCAATTTTGAGTCTCATAGAAAAGGGTCTGAATATTTATGTGAACATGGTACTTCTGTTTTTTTATTTGTAATAAATGTGCCAAGATTTCTAAAAACCTGTTTTCACTTAGTCATTATGGGGTATTGTGTGTAGATTGATGAAGGAATAAAAAATAAAAAATAAGTTTTAGAATAAGGCCGTAACATCACCATGTGGAAAAAGTAAAGGGGTTTGAATTCTTTCTGAATGCACTGTACAGTGTACCTGAAAATAGTCTTTATGTGGCCCTGCAGTGCACCACTTGAGGAAACTCCAAGAATTACATGAAGTAGGAGAGTGATTTTCTGAATCTTAAGATTCCTCAGGAAGCACGGTTTATCTGTCCTGGAGCCAAATGCAACTCTCTGAACAATTGGAACAATGCCCTATTTGTCGTTCCTAGTGTTGAAAGGCCTCAATGGCTGTAACAGACAGCAACCGCTCTCTCTCTCTCTGTCTGTTCCAGGTTTTAAAGGGAAGTCAAAGCCCAATCTGCTGAAGCAGGAGACCAGCAGTCTGGCGTGTGGCCTGAGGATCCTGTTCCGGATGTACACTGATGACAGCCGTCAGACCGCCTGGGAGGAAGTCCAGAGACAGCTGCTTAAGTAAGGAAGGACCACCACGCCCCCACTACTATATCACTGTATGGAGGCTCTCAAACAATACACTTGGCCATATACCAGACTTACTGAAGGCTAAACTCAGGGAATTGCTTGACTGCTGCTTTGAATAGATAGTTTGACTACTGCCAGTGTAAACCTCAATAACTCCTAACTCACACCAAACACATATCTCCAGCTAATCTCCACCTGGCTTTGTGTCCCTTTGTCTCAACCTGGGAATAGAAAGTCATTAGTGTTTCAGATTACGCTTAATTTCACTGAAAACAACATTCTTTAAGTGAGCAGAGTAACATGATATCCTTAATGATCATGTGCAGCTCAGTTATTTTTTTTTTTTTTACTTTTACCCCTTTTTCTCCCCAATTTTGTGGTATCCAATTGGTAGTTACAGTCTTGTCTCATCACTGCAAGGTCGAGAGCCGTGCGTCCTCCGACAGACAACCCAGCCAAGCCGCACTGCTTCTTGACATGCCCGCTTAACCCAGCCGCACCAATGTGTTGGAGGAAACGCCGTACACCTGGCAACCGTGTCAGCATGCATACGTCTGGCCCGCCACAGGAGTCGCTAGAGCGTGATGGGACAAGAACATCCCTGCCGGCCAAACCCTCCCCTAACCCGGACGACGTTGGCCAATTGTGTGCCGCCCCCTTGGGTCTCCCGGTCGTGGCCGGCTCTGACAGAGCCTGGACTCGAACCAGGATCTCTAGTGGCACTGCTAGCACTGCGCCACTCGGGAGGCTGTGCAGCTCTGTTCTACTGCTTCCCGTTGTTGTTCTGCTCCTTTTCCCCCTACTAACGAGCCTTTCACCGTTCCTCCACCATCCCTAATCATCCTCTCACTAACGAGCCTTTCACCGTTCCTCCACCATCCCTAATCATCCTCTCACTAACGAGCCTTTCACCGTTCCTCCACCATCCCTAATCATCCTCTCACTAACGAGCCTTTCACCATTCCTCCACCATCCCTAATCATCCTCTCATTAACGAGCCTTTCACCGTTCCTCCACCATCCCTAATCATCCGCTCACTAACGAGCCTTTCACCGTTCCTCCACCATCCCTAATCATCCTCTCACTAACGAGCCTTTCACCATTCCTCCACCATCCCTAATCATCCTCTCACTAACGAGCCTTTCACCATTCCTCCACCATCCCTAATCATCCTCTCACTAACGAGCCTTTCACTGTTCCTCCACCATCCCTAATCATCCTCTCATTAACGAGCCTTTCACCGTTCCTCCACCATCCCTAATCATCCTCTCACTAACGAGCCTTTCACCGTTCCTCCACCATCCCTAATCATCCTCTCACTAACGAGCCTTTCACCGTTCCTCCACCATCCCTAATCATCCTCTCACTAACGAGCCTTTCACCATTTCTCCACCATCCCTAATCATCCTCTCACTAACGGGCCTTTCACCATTCCTCCACCATCCCTAATCATCCTCTCACTAACGGGCCTTTCACTGTTCCTCCACCATCCCTAATCATCCTCTCACTAACGAGCCTTTCACCGTTCCTCCACCATCCTTAATCATCCTCTCATTAATGAGCCTTTCACTGTTCCTCCACCATCCCTAATCATCCTCTCACTAACGGGCCTTTCACCGTTCCTCCACCATCCCTAATCATCCTCTCACTAACGAGCCTTTCACCTTTCCTCCACCATCCCTAATCATCCTCTCACTAACGAGCCTTTCACTGTTCCTCCACCATCCCTAATCATCCTCTCACTAACGAGCCTTTCACCGTTCCTCCACCATTCCTAATCATCCTCTCACTAACGAGCCTTTCACTGTTCCTCCACCATCTCTAATCATCCTCTCACTAACTAGCCTTTCACTGTTCCTCCACCATCCCTAATCATCCGCTCACTAACAAGCCTTTCACCGTTCCTCCACCATCCCTAATCATCCTCTCATTAATGAGCCTTTCACTGTTCCTCCACCATCTCTAATCATCCTCTCATTAATGAGCCTTTCACTGTTCCTCCACCATCCCTAATCATCCGCTCACTAACAAGCCTTTCACCGTTCCTCCACCATCCCTAATCATCCTCTCACTAATGTGCCTTTCACTGTTCCTCCACCATCCCTAATCATCCTCTCACTAACGAGCCTTTCACTGTTCCTCCACCATCCCTAATCATCCTCTCATTAATGAGCCTTTCACTGTTCCTCCACCATCTCTAATCATCCTCTCATTAATGAGCCTTTCACTGTTCCTCTACCATCTCTAATCATCCTCTCATTAATGAGCCTTTCACTGTTCCTCCACCATCTCTAATCATCCTCTCACCGCATTCATTGGGCTGTGTGTAATGGCAGTCATATGGGGTGCATTATTTTCACGTGTCTGAAGTATGCCCAGAATGTGCTTTAATTTACATAAATATTTAATAACTAATTTGCTGCTTTGTCGTGGGTAGAACTCCGGCAAACATGATGACTTTTATTTAAATCTTACAAATTGAATGTCTGGAGTATTACTAAGAACCAGGCAGGCAGCTATCTACACCATCTAACAGCATTAACAACTTTCATTATTTTTCATGAAGAGGGGGAATCAAGGCCATGTCAGACGCCTGCTATTTATGAAGGGCTGCTGGGAGAGGGAGGGCATTGATCAGTCCATGTAATCACACGGGAAACAGGATTGACTGGGGGGAGGGGGAGACATCTCGACAGCTGTGCTCTGTCCTGACCCTGACCGCAGCTGTCTGAGAGACTGAGACATTCACGCTTCTGTTTACACCATCTAGGGAATAGAGAAGTCACAGTAGCCGAGGCAAAACATCAATATCCGCCACAGCAGGAGGGGAATCAAAAGGAATTGGTCCTGAGAGAGAATGATTGATTCAGATTGTGTTGATGTTGTATCTTCCGTCGATGACTCTCACTCTCTCCAGTCATTCAGAGCACTCGTCTAAATGTGACATATCTGAAACAACTACACTGGATACTGGGTATAGTAGGTCTGTACATCCACAGACTCTGTGTTGCTGTTATTACTCAGTCAGTTGTCATCGCTTTGTCTTTCTATTGCAGTATCACATAGTAGCTATCGTCTCGTCTTTGTATTGAAGCCAGTATCTGTATTAGCAGGAAACTCTTAGGTTGTCAGTCTGATATGTCCATTCATGTGTAAGAGAGAGAGACTGAGAGCTCACGGACTGGACTATCACAAACATGCGTGTGCACACACCACACTAGTATAGCATGGCATGGTAGAGGAGAGAGGACAGCACACACACCACACTAGTATAGCATGGCATGGTAGAGGAGAGAGGACAGCACACACACCACACTAGAATAGCATGGCATAGTAGTGGAGAGAGGACAGCACACACACCACACTAGTATAGCATGGCATGGTAGAGGAGAGAGGACAGCACACACACCACACTAGAATAGCATGGCATGGTAGTGGAGAGAGGACAGCACACACACCACACTAGTATAGCATGGCACGGTAGAGGAGAGAGGACAGTACACACACCACACTAGTATAGCATGGCATGGTAGAGGAGAGAGGACAGCACACACATGGCACGGTAGAGGAGGGAGGACAGCACACACCACACTAGTATAGCATGGCATGGTAGAGGAGAGAGGACAGCACACACATGGCACGGTAGAGGAGGGAGGACAGCACACACCACACTAGTATAGCATGGCATGGTTGAGGAGAGAGGACAGCATACACACCACACTAGTATAGCATGGCATGGTAGAGGAGAGAGGACAGCCACACACCACACTAGTATAGCATGGCACGGTAGAGGAGAGAGGACAGTACACACACCACACTAGTATAGCATGGCACGGTAGAGGAGAGAGGACAGCACACACACTATACACCACACTAGTATAGCATGGCATGGTTGAGGAGAGAGGACAGCACACACACCACACTAGTATAGCATGGCATTGTAGAGGAGAGAGGACAGCACACACACCACACTAGTATAGCATGGCATTGTAGAGGAGACAGGACAGCACACACACCACACTAGTATAGCATGGCATGGTAGAGGAGAGAGGACAGCACACACACCACACTAGTATAGCATGGCATTGTAGAGGAGAGAGGACAGCACACACCACACTAGTATAGCATGGCATGGTAGAGGAGAGAGGACAGCACACACACCACACTAGTATAGCATGGCATGGTAGAGGAGAGAGGACAGCACACACACCACACTAGAATAGCATGGCATAGTAGTGGAGAGAGGACAGCACACACACCACACTAGTATAGCATGGCATGGTAGAGGAGAGAGGACAGCACACACACCACACTAGTATAGCATGGCATGGTAGAGGAGAGAGGACAGCATACACCACACTAGTATAGCATGGCATGGTAGAGGAGAGAGGACAGCACACACACCACACTAGTATGGCATGGTAGAGGAGAGAGGACAGCACACACCACACTAGTATAGCATGGCATGGTAGAGGAGAGAGGACAGCACACACACCACACTAGTATAGCATGGCATTGTAGAGGAGAGAGGACAGCACACACCACACTAGTATAGCATGGCATTGTAGAGGAGAGAGGACAGCACACACACCACACTAGTATAGCATGGCATTGTAGAGGAGAGAGGACAGCACACACACCACACTGTGTATAGCATGGCATGGTAGAGGAGAGAGGACAGCACCACACCACACTAGTATAGCATGGCATAGTAGTGGAGAGAGGACAGACACACACCACACTAGTATAGCATGGCATGGTAGAGGAGAGAGGACAGCACCATCATGGTTGAGGAGATAGAGACAGCACACACACCACACTAGTATAGCATGGCATGGTAGAGGAGAGAGGACAGCACACACACCACACTAGTATAGCATGGCATGGTAGAGGAGAGAGGACATATGGCATGGTTGAGGAGAGAGGACAGCACACACACCACACTAGTATAGCATGGCATGGTAGAGGAGAGAGGACAGCACACACACCTCACAAGTATGGCATGGTAGAGGAGAGAGGACATTCATAGCATGGCATGGTAGAGGAGAGAGGACAGCACACACACTAGCATGGCATGGTGACATATCTGAAACACCTACACTAGTATGGCATGGTAGAGGAGAGAGGACAGCACACCACACTAGTATAGCATGGCATGGTAGATGAGAGTGTAGTATGGCATGGTAGAGGAGAGAGGACAGCACACACCACACTAGTATAGCATGGCATGGTAGAGGAGAGAGGACAGCACACATACCACACTAGTATGGCATGGTAGAGGAGAGAGGACAGCACACACCACACTAGTATAGCATGGCATGGTAGAGGAGAGAGGACAGCACACACATGGCACGGTAGAGGAGGGAGGACAGCACACACCACACTAGTATAGCATGGCATGGTTGAGGAGAGAGGACAGCACACACACCACACTAGTATAGCATGGCATGGTAGAGGAGGGAGGACCACACACCACACTAGTATAGCATGGCATGGTAGAGGAGAGAGGACAGCATACACCACACTAGTATAGCATGGCATGGTAGAGGAGAGAGGACAGCACACACACCACACTAGTATGGCATGGTAGAGGAGAGAGGACAGCACACACCACACTAGTATAGCATGGCATGGTAGAGGAGAGAGGACAGCACACACATGGCACGGTAGAGGAGGGAGGACAGCACACACCACACTAGTATAGCATGGCATGGTTGAGGAGAGAGGACAGCACACACACCGCACTAGTATAGCATGGCATGGTAGAGGAGAGAGGACAGCATACACACCAAACTAGTATAGCATGGCATGGTAGAGGAGAGAGGACAGCCACACACCACACTAGTATAGCATGGCACGGTAGAGGAGAGAGGACAGTACACACACCACACTAGTATAGCATGGCACGGTAGAGGAGAGAGGACAGCACACACACTATACACCACACTAGTATAGCATGGCATAGTAGAGGATAGAGGACAGCACACACACCACACTAGTATAGCATGGCATGGTTGAGGAGAGAGGACAGCACACACACCGCACTAGTATAGCATGGCATGGTAGAGGAGAGAGGACAGCATACACACCAAACTAGTATAGCATGGCATGGTAGAGGAGAGAGGACAGCCACACACCACACTAGTATAGCATGGCATTGTAGAGGAGAGAGGACAGCACACACACCACACTAGTATAACATGGCATTGTAGAGGAGAGAGGACAGCACACACCACACTAGTATAGCATGGCATTGTAGAGGAGAGAGGACAGCCGACATGCAGAGTTGATTCCCAGCAAGGTGCTTACGAGGGCTAAACAGATTTCGGAGGTGATTAGCTCATGGATTGTAAGGGGTCTGTGAAGAAGGGAGGAGATGATGGGACAGGAGGGAGAGATGGAGGTTCTGTTTGAGGAAAGGGTGAGGGTTAGAGGTCAGAGGTCACAGCTGCTCCTCTCCTTGTAGCTGGTGTGGAGTCAAATAATTTCATGTTGGCTGTGAATTTAGCATGCTGCTAAATAATTTGTGAATCGCATCTTAATTCTGTGTCGCTGAACAGTTTTCATAAGCTCAATGAGTCTATCAAGATCTTTCCCTCTAGTGTGTGCAGTGAGGCAGTAGCCTACTTCCTGACTCTAACATCAGAGAGCCACAGAGAAGCCTGGACCAACCTGCTGCTCCTCTTCCTCACCAAGGTCCTGAAGATCAGTGACGACAGGGTAAGGATGTCAACCATTAACAACATTCAGACAGGCCACTGATTTGGTCAAGTCATTGTCAGCGATATGTTCAAGAAGACCTAACCCTGTCTTTGAATGGGGATTCATCTGTAGGAAGATGTTTTATGTCTCTCTCTCTTTCCACAGTTCAAGGCCCATGCGTCCAGGTACTACCCTCTGCTGTGTGAGATCATGCAGGTTGATCTAATACCAGAACTGCGGGCCGTGCTACGGAAGTTCTACCTACGCATCGGCATCGTGTTCCAGATTGCCCAGCTGCCTGGACCACCTGCAGAACCAGAACCAGAGCTGGAAGTTGAGGTGGAGAGGGGGGAGGTGGCTGGAGAGGAAGCCCAGTGATGGTGCACGTGTAGCGGGCTGGCTGCGAGACCTCTGACTGGGGAAGCCTGGAGTTCTGGAAGTCCTCCTCCCCTCTTGCCTTGGGTTTGTCTACCAACCCTTTAGAACTATGGTCTCCCATCCCCCAGGGTACTATGAAGGGTGCATCTGACCAGACTTCACTCTTCTGGATTTGGCAGTTACCCAGAATCCACAACTAACGGTACAGGAAACTCCAAGGTGTCTCTACTGTGAACCTGACTGGTCATGTGACAGAAAATGCCAACTCCCATACACACTACATGGCTAAAAGTATGTGGACAAGTGCTCGTCTAACATGTCATTCCAAAATCATGGGCATTTATATGGAGTTGGTCCCCCCTTTGCTGCTATAACAGCCTCCACTCTTCTGGGAAGACTTTCCACTAGATTTTGGAACATTGTTGTGGAGACTTGCTTCCATTCAGCCACAAGAGCATTGGTGAGGTTGGGCACTGATATTGGGTGACTAGTCCTGACTCGCAGTCAACATTCCAATTCATCCTTAAGGTGTTTGATTGGGTTGAGGTCAGGGCTCTGTGCAGGCCAGTCAAGTTCTTCCACAACGATCTCGACAAACCATTTCTGTATGGATCTCACTTTGTGCACAGGGGCATTGTCATGCTTTAACAGGAAAGGGCCTTCCCCAAACTGTTGCCACAGGATCGTCTAGAATGTCATTGTACACTGTAACGTTAAGATTTCCCTTCACTGGAAATAAGGGGCCCGAACCATGAAAAAGCCCCCAGACCATTATTCCTCCTCCACCAAACGTTTCAGTCTGCACTGCTCTGGGACAGGTAGCGTTCTCCTGGCATCCGCCAAACCCAGATTCGTCCTTTGGACTGCAAGATGATGAAGGGTAATTCATCACTCCAGAGAACACGTTTCCACTGCTCCAGAGTCCAATGGAGGTGAGCTTTACACCACTCCAGCTGATACTTGGCATTGCTCATGGTGATCGTTGGCATTTCATGAAGCTCCCGATGAACAGTTCTTGTGCTGACGTTGCTTCCAAAGGCAGTTTGGAACTTGGTAGTGTTGCAACAGAGGCCACACGATTTAATGCTCTGCGCGCTTCAGCACTCTGCGGTCCTGTTCTGTGAGCTTGTGTGGCCTACCACTTCGCGGCTGATCCGTTGTTGCTTCTAGAGGTTTCCACTTTACAATAACAGCACTTACAGTTGACCGTGGCAGCTCTAGCACGGCAGAAATTTGACGAACTGACTTGTTGGAAAGGTGTCATCCTATGACGGTGCCACGTTGAAAGTCACTGAGCTCTTCAGTAAGGCCATTCTACTACCAATGTTTGTCTATGGAGATTGCATGGCTGCGTGCTTGATTTTAAACACCTGTCAGCAACAGCTGTGACTGAAATAGTCGAATGCACATACTTTTGGCCATGTACTGTATCAGAGGAGGTTGAAGTTGCCCCTAGACACTGATCTAAGGCCAGTTTTTGCATTCCCCCTTATGGTTAAGGTTATAATATTGGGAGGTCAAACTGATCCTGGATCCTATGGGCTACTTATATACCCGAAGCCCCTCATATCATGGATGAATGGCTTGGCCTTGTACATGAAGATCTGATTCTCTAACGACTGCAGAATAACTATCACTCAGAGTCAAAATATATTTAAAACGGGTTTGCTTCTTGACATTACTGTATCCTTAAAAGCGATTCTAGAGAATGAAATGGCTACACGTACATCATGCAATGCAATTGATGAATATTCAGTGATATGAAATGTGACATTTGTTACTCAATGATAATTCTGATCTTTTCCTGGCTGCACCGCTGATGGCTAACGTTAGCGGCAATCACCTCGTGGATGAAAAAACCAAGTACAGAAAAGCCGCTTTGTAATATAATCTGATAACACTAGATTTTATTTGTGTTTTGTTTATTTTTTTCCACAGGATTTTGCTGCACTTGGGGCTCGATTCAATCAGATCCGTTTTAGCTGACATCCGCGTAGCGGTTGTATTGACGGTGTCAGAGGTGGAACTGCATTAGAGCTGTCAAATCCATAAGTGACTCCTGGCATTATATCTAAAGCAGACATTGCCAATGGCTGCACGGAGTCGCATTAACACACATCCCATGCAGCCTTGTTTACAAGTTGGAACGTGAGATGTGATCTACACCTCCATTAGGCTGATAGAAATCCTCATGATTTAGTTTATGATTTCTATCTAGCGTACACTTTCTCGTTGTTAACTAACGCGAGTGGGGCGGGTGTGGCAATGATCGTAAGAGCAGCTGCTCACCGATTTGAGGGCTCCAACGCAGTTCCACCAAACATCTGCTATGCGGGTGTCTGTTATTGCCAGGTTAATGCTGATCTGATTGAATCTAGGCCCTGATCTCATTATTGACACTGGAGAGTTTGACTTTTGTGATAATTGATTTACTGGACCACCTCCTGCAGATTGTCCTATATGAGATTTGTAATTGAATGACGACACGACAGAACGCGAAGGGTTAAAATATTCAATTGATATGTTCTGAGGCTTTTTAACTGATAGTCGATAACTGGGCTCTTCCTAAAACTGGGAGGAAAAAGAGCAACTATGGGCCTGTTCAGGAGTTTGCAACGTTACACAACACTCAGCTAGAAATGTATTGTGTAGATATGATTTTCTTTCATGTAATGAAAGTAATTATCTGCTCTATCTGCAATGCTTCTGGATAGGCCCCTGATGTGAGCTGCTTCTGAGTCACAGATATGTTTATGTTTGAAGTTAGTTTTCAGTGTGTACAAATTAGAATAAATTAATAATATATTTAATTTTCTTTGGTTTGGGGACATGCTGTATGTAAAGGGTAAATGAAGAATGTTAGCTGTGCTTTAAAAGAAGACTTCTGGATGGTGTGTGGATTGGATGTATTCCTTGCTCACGGATGTAGAAAACAAAATGTATATGGTACAGAAATGTAAAGTTTTCTATGTTGAAAAAATACTTCTGTACAACTTCCTGTACAAAACTGGTCATCATCCGACATTCTAATCAGGTTATAGGTCAATAAAGTTTTTGAACTTGATTTGTTTGACCATTTGATTGGACACTATGAGTCTGTCTTAAGAGGAAAGGATTGAGTACCGAGGACCAGTCTGGACAAAGACAAGATTATAAAAACATTATTTATTTTTTACCCCAAATCTTTCTATACTGTATATTAACATATATTTTCTTGCTACATACAAACATTTCAACACCAGATACACATTTCACATGTTTTAAATACATATTAATTCTGCAAAAGTACATTCAAAAGGTTCCCATAGTTGCTTACACCAGCAGACTAAACCAGTCAAAATGTTACCATAGTTACTTCCATCAGCAGACCAGAGCCTATACTTCTTCCATACCGTAGTCCTGCAGCTGTAGCCATATCACACAGCAGTGATGCAGCTCAGGGACAGTAATTATTCACTGTGTACTAGCTGCACACTTATCCAAGCAGACTTGGACCATCTCATTTGAACACTCCTCACATCCTGTTTCCTTCTCAAAATTTCTCAAAATGAGAAAGCCAGAGGTCCCGCCCCTCGAACCTTCTCTTTTGAAGGAGGCAAAGAGAGAGGACGCAAGAAGTCTACAATTGAGATTTTCCCCGCTCTCTGACGCTGCCCTGCTCCTACTCACTACACGGAGCTGTTGTACACAGAGACTGAAATATCTCTGCTACTACCTCATCTCCATTTGACGTCTGCCCTGGTGGCTGATTAAACAATTCACACATGCATAAGCAACATTCAGATGTTTTTCTGCATAAAAACACAAATATGGATGTTTTTTGCTCTCCTGATGCAGACACAGAAATAGACCGTTCATTTTGTCATTTGTATTGGGGATCGACTGCATATAAAATATAGACCTGAAACTGTAGTCAAAAGTAGTAAGCTGTGAAGGGAATGGGATCCTATGTGTAGATGTAAGGGGTCATCCATGTTAGGTGGAGGGCCCATCCCACTCCCCATCCAGGATGTGGGTAACGGGTTTCTGTCCGGTTCTGACCAGCCCCAAACAATTTCAGCGTGTCTGACGTGCCGGGCCATAGCCAGCGCTCTGTGGCAACAGTCTCCATGGACACACACCTGACCGGGTAGTACGGGGTGGACCGCAGTGAGAGGTCATCCCCTTCAACGGCTGACAGCCCCCCTGGAGACCAGAGAGAGGTCATTCAAACAGACAGACACCTCATGGCCCAATCCTAACTTAGATACCTACATTTGCATTTCTCATGACGTTCTATCAAAATGCCTATTTTGAGTTGCAGCATTGAATAAGTTGCAGTTTGTGGTGCTTTGAGACCTTACATCCAACCTCGTAATTTTATCACAAGCCTGTACGTGCGGTCCCCTCCACGTACAGGCTTGTCACAGAGAACAGAGACTGGACATCCGGTTGGCCCTTTTCATTCCTCTGAAGTTGCAGTCACCATGTTCTGGGCCACAGCATGGAAACATCTGTCAGTACAGCAGAACGGGTTAGTACAGACTACAGAGAAAATGTGTAGTGCCCATTGTTTTTCATAAATCCTGTAAGACATTCTAATGGCTAAAAAAAGAGGGACTGTTGTGTATTATCAGACACGTTTCCCCAAGGCCCTTCTCAGATTGAGGACATTAATGGACTGTTGAAGTGGCACTGTAATTATGTGATGATGACTCAACTGAAGCAACAGGCCCTTCTCATCCTCAAAGTCTCTCCTTCTGGCAGGCCTTCTCCTCTCCCGGGCTGAGGGCTGTCTGGACCTCAGGTCAACCTGGGCTGCCCTGGCACTTGGGACGGGGACCCTGCTAACACATTTACATTACATCACCTAACAGGCAAGGTGGGATGTCTCTTTCTCCCAACCTTAACTAATAGAAATGCTACGCCGTACTAAAATACTAAGGCATAGCAATATTGGAGATATATTATGTTTATTTTATCCAATCTTCTCATGTTATTCTTCAGTAATATCATTTTTTTTTAAAGTGTTTTCTGCATTGTGCAGTAGACTCTCAGATACACATTCCCTGACTGCTCTCCTCCCTCCCCCTTCAGCCGGACCAAGGCCATGCTACTACCACCCTGCAGCTGGCACAGGCTTTCTGCTCTGTCAGGACTGCTACCAGCTGTGTGGGCGCCATGGCTTGGCCTAGGTCGTGTTGGCACTGGCAGGCACCCAGAGGTTGCCCAATGACCCTCCCTCCCCTCAGTTGGCTTGTGTGTGTGTGTGTGTGTGTGTGTGTGTGTGTGTGTGTGTGTGTGTGTGTGTGTGTGTGTGTGTGTGTGTGTGTGTGTGTGTGTGTGTGTGTGTGTGTGTGTGTGTGTGTGTGTGTGTCCCATATCCACCTCAGTGTAATAATGTATTACTATTCATTCCTTCCAGTAAGCATATCCTCAGGGGGACAGTTTTTCTGTCACTGACTGAAGTCGTGTTGAGGCTGTTTGACCAGCAGGCTCACCAATAACAGCACTCTGACTCCAATAAAGAGACTCTTTAGTGGTCTCAGATTGTTTTCTCACTGAGGGGATCAACACAGATCGTCAGACACCTATAAAAACCAAGTTAGATGAGTTAGACAGTGTGTGTCTGACCTGACTCTTCATGATCCTGATCTTGCGTTGTTGCTCCCTGAGCAGAGCCTGCTGCTGGATGTCCAGACTGTGTTTGTCACTGGGGGGGGGGGCACATGATACACCTCCTGATGAGATGTGCTGTCTGTAACACACACAACTCAGTCCCTGCATCCAGGATTACCACATCCTCACCATGACACAGATGTCAGGCAGTGAGTGCTGCGGTAGTCATGTGTACTGATACAGCTCTAATGTTGCCATTAGAGGTACAGATGGGCCCAGATTAGCCTATCATAGTGGATTTCCTCCCACACCAGCCAATCAGAGGGACTCTCTGGCCATCGCTCATTATGATGAGAGGCTAAGCCAGGGGGGAGTGCTGTGCACTTACAGGACTAGTTCAGCTGTGGCCAAGATGAAACTGATAATCGACACAGACCTTATATGGGGGTGAAGAGCATCTAGACGTAATCCTATTGTCAACCCCTCCCCTCCTCCATCAGTCAATACTGAATGAGCCAAGGCCATGGTGACTCAGCGACTCTGCAGTCTAAACACTGAGCTACAGATGGACTAGGAGGAACATAGACAAGCAGAGAGTACAAGACTTCTCATGCCTTGTCCCATTCTCCGCAAGGGAGAGGAAGAGGTGAGCTATAGTAATGGAAGCAAGAGACGATCTGCTCACAGGCAAAAACAATGTGTGTCCGCTCACTGTAGTGTACTCAACACACAGGCATACAGTGTTGTCTTCACCCTGCAGTGTACACACACACCCAACTGTTGTTGTACATATGGATTCTATATCTCCCACTTTTCTATCCCCGTTTTTGTATGTTTGTGTGTCGGAAGTGTTCTCTGGACCCGAACATAAACTCAGTACTGGGAATCCATTCAAAGTCAATTTCCTTAGTTTCAGCCCTGTGTTTACGTTGCCAAACTGTCCGTTACTGATGGATGGCTTTAATGATGAGTCGCCCCATGACCTCTTCAGAGTAATGCCATGGCAAAGAGGAGAGGAGACAGAGGGGCTTGATGAGGGCTGCACATTCGGCCAAGCTGAACAGGAATGGATCATAGTTATTCTTCTAGACAAATATGAAAAGAGGGACTCATAAATTGGGTATAGGCCTTTAAATGCATGGGATGGTGGTGTCAATTAATCTCTATATTTGATCTGGGCGAGGGCATTAATAAGAGAATGAGAAGAATGGAGGGAGAAGATTCATGTCCAGTTATTAATGTCTGGGGTTTGGACCTCAAAGCTGTGCGCTGTAAAACCTTGGTCGAGCATCGGTGTAGTAGGCATGATGCTCATGTGAATTTCCTTCAGGCTGATGCCTACTTCTCACTTAAAACATAGTTTGTTGTTTTTAATAGCATAAAGACTGTCATTGTCATACCTCTGTATTTGAGCTGGTATGTTGACGTGAACAGCCACAGCTGCTACTCCAGAGTTGGGTGGTGTGCCATCTCAAACATGTCCCCATTGGGGTGCCCTCTACACCTGGGCACAGCACAACAGTATGGAACATGATCCAACACCTCAAAACAGGCCACAGTCGCCACTATAAAATATGCATGTTAAGTTCACAACCGTACACCGACAGTGAGTGTATAGTTCCAGGGATGAAAGCGGAGTCAGAATAAAGCTATATCGCCTAGGCCTGTGGATGTTCGACACAGTCAAGTGCCTGGGCCTAGAGGAGAGCTGGCTGACAGCAGAGAGAGGTCTGGGAGTAAGGAGCTGCTTGTCCAGTCTCTTCTGCAAGTCTGGGTTAGGAGGGGAAGGATCCTTCTGGCTCTGCATAAAGGAGAGAGTCCAACTTACATTCAGATGGCTCAATACAACACCAAGTCATATTTTACAGTATCCAGTGTATAGTGAACATGTTACACCTCTGCCTGAATGTGTCCTGCTCCTGGAGCTGCTGTGGAGTGTCCTGATCACTGAACACGTTGCCTCGGGCAAACTGGGACAGCTGGGCCAAGGAAAAACCAGCAGGGACGGATGAGAGGGGTGACTCATCAATGCACATACACACAAAGTAAAGTGAAAACTCAGACCTTTACTGAGTGGTTGTGAGAGTTGGGCTACCTGTTACTCGCTGGGTAGAGGGTACCCAGTCCTCCTGCCTAGGGTCAGGTCCTCCACTCCTGCCTACAGAGCCCTGTGGCTGTCACCTGTCCCTGGACTCTGGGTTCAGAGATGTTGACAGAGAAATAACCCGGAGGTTTAGACTTAACAAAGTGACTGAAACCAAAGGTGTCATAGTCTAATTCAGAGAAGTTATCATTTTGGTTTTACAGTCACTATAAAGTGAACAGAGAGAGTAACTAAAGAGGACTAATGACTATGGAGTAAATCAACAATGGTGTACTGATGAGGTTTCCCCTGTCATCTCTGAGAAGGGCCCCACCTCCCCCTTCCCCAAGGGTCATAGACCTTCATTTCTGCCTCGATCTTGGCATCGTAGCAATCCCTCTTCCTCCTCTACCGTCTTTATGGCTCCATCCTTTCCTGGATCTGTACCCAGGGATGGAAAGGTGCCATTAACTACTGATCATTAAAGCTCATTTTATTTGAAAGATAAGAACATTCGCTTTTCCAAAGCTCCTGCAACTTAACTTTAGAAATATCCTCTGACCTGAAAGTTACGCCTACCTCTATTTCACATCTCGAACAACGGATGGTTGAAAACTTGAATCTATTGCAAAATATTCAAGCTGAGCTCTACAGTATGTATGACATGAAAGGCCTTTTTATGTTGCCCTTGTGGTATTCCTGCAGTTATTCCTTTTACCTTGGAAAAGTGCTGACTTCGCTCTCGCCTGATCTCTTCCCGTCAAAATATTGCAGTCTGTCACTAATCTGAGTCATTGGTTTCCTGTTCCTCTGGAATCAGCAGAGAGAAACACAGCCAGATAGCAACGTTAGCATCTCAATGTGCCTCCTTACACTTAACTTATCCTTCTTCAGAAAACAGCCTGGGAGCCAGGGGTGTGTTCAGTAGTGCACAACAAAGCAAAGTAGTTGGAAACGGGAAGAAAACTGATGCATTCTTTCCCAAATATGCAGTTATTGGTACATAACACTGTGATGACTAACAAACTGGAGATGGAATTCAATCAATATTTCATGGTTTATCCTTCACTCTCTTAAGAGAGAGGAGGGGGAGGGGGAGAGATAGCGAGAAAGTCAGTGAGCTGAGGTAAGGACGAGAGAAGGGCAGACTTTTATCACGCTAATGAGAGTGCGGCTATCACATCTCTCTATCACACTTACCCCACCTCCATTCCACAGCTGGGGACAAAATGAGTTCCTCTCCCTGCCAACAGGTGTGAGTGATTTATGGTGTATAAAAGGTGTGGTTGGCTGGAGACCAGCTGAGTATTTCACACATACACATCTCATTGTATTGTAATGTCCTGAAAGCATTTACTGTCCTGTGAGATTGTTTATGTCAATGGGGTTTTCCTAGTTTAAACAAAAATGTAAAAATGTAACATGTTTCAATGTCTAGCCTACCTGTTGTCTCAGGGCTTCCTGGTAGTTCAACATACAAATCAAATCAAATCAAATCTTATTTGTCACATACACATGGTTAGCAGATGTTAATGCGAGTGTAGCGAAATGCTTGTGCTTCTAGTTCCAACAATGCAGTAACAACCAATAAGTAATCTAGCTAACAATTCCAAAACTACTACCTTATAGACACAAGTGTAAGGGGATAAAGAATATGTACATAAAGATATATGAATGAGTGATGGTACAGAGCGGCATAGGCAAGATACAGTAGATGGTATTGAGTGCAGTATATACATATGAGATGAGTATGTAAACAAAGTGGCATAGTTAAAGTGGCTAGTGACACTCTCCTTGGACTGCGTTGGCCTCTGTCCTATCGCTCCAACACCCAGCCCAGCCCAGTCCCAGGGAGAGCTACAACATGCTGATTGGCTCCTCTGAAGAAAGACATGAAACATTATGGGTAACCCTATCAACACAATATCAATAGTTGTGAGAGACAATCACAGAGTACAAAACGTTAAGAACACCTGCTCTTTCCATGACATAGACTGACCAGGTGAATCCAGGTGACAGCTATGATCCCTTATTGATGTCACTTGTTAAATCCAAAGAAGGATTTTTAAGCCTTGAGACAATTGAGACCTGGATTGTGTGTGTGCCATTCAGAGGGCGAGTGGACAAGACAAAAGTGCCTTTGAGATGCAGGCTATTCTGAGGGCAAAGGGGGGTTGCAACTCAATGTTCTTAATGTTTGGTATACTCGGTGTATAGCCTACACACAGCTTTCAATGCTTGCTTAGGGTGCCCTCTTCTGGTTCTTTAAACAACTCAAAACTAAAAAATCTGTGCTATACCAATACTCCTTGTAGCTACATCCAAGTTAGCCTTCACCATCACCAGCACCTCACATCACACACTACCACAACAGATCCCAGTGTCTGACTGCAGTCTTCTCTCTACCCAGTGACCCAGAAACTAAAGAGTAAAGATCCATCACATTGCCAGTCAGATAAATGCAGCTCCAATGATGGAATTGAAGTGAGTGTCTGTCTTTTAGATTCTTCAAAAGTAGCCACCCTTTGCCTTGATGACAGCTTTGCACACTCTTGGAATTATCTCAACCAGCTTCATGAGATAGTCACATGAAATGCATTTCAGTTAACAGGTGTGCCTTGTAAAAGTTAATTTGTGGAATTTCTGGAGGCTGACCTCCATGGTTAAACTGGATGTTATGCTGGACCTTTGGGATGACTGGGGGGAATAAAGTGCAGCAGGACTCACAGTCTCTGGGGCCTGCACCTGTAGTTTAGGAAAGAGAGGTGTTAAATTATCAAAATGTGGCAACATGCTGTAGGATCTTAGTCAAATATAGCCAATGAACAGGGCAATCATCTTCAACTCATTAAACACACATTGAATAGGTCAAGAATATTTTCACAAAAATATCTACATAATTTCCAAGGTATGCATAATCTATTGTTACATGAGAAGCATTTGAAGATGGTTTCCTTAGTTGTCCTGACTGTTCTTTAAGAAAGAGGTTGTATTCTTTGTTTCCCTCATCTCTTAATTTGTCCTGGAGGAAGACAACAGAAACGTGGCTGCTTTAAATCACAAGCCATTTAGCAGTTTTCAAAAAATTGAATAGTATTTTATTTAACATTATTTTACCAGGTAACAGAGCGCTAAATTAGCTGACTTCGTTTCAAAATAATAAATCAGTGAAAAGCATTCACATATTCCCCCAGAAGATGTCAGTATTATCATTTCTATCACATCGTCTGAGTTATTTGGACTAAACCATCACGTTAATTGGTGTTTCGTTGCTGTTGATAAATACAAGTATAAGTTTATTCGTTTGGGACATGCATTTCTGAATTAATTCGATGATTTTATGCGTATACTCATGAAACTGAACAAAAACCCCACGGTCACTTTTTATTTTAGAATTTTTTTAAACGTGCATGTCCCCCTTCCTCATAGCATGGTACAGTCCAGTGTCATGGCTCCCTGAACGAATGGATGAGCAAGGGCTACTGTTTTGAGATTATGTTATTATTACAGGTTTTTGAAATATTCCACGTTTGATAGCGCACTAGTTTTCTTTCTAGTATTACTTTATATTTTAGAGAGGTAGTGAGACTAGGTTGTCATCATGGCAGGGAGTAGCATGGCACAGAAAACATGGGAGCTACAAAACAGTATGCAGGAAGTTCAGAGCATAGATGAAATATATAAATATGACAAAAAACAACAACAGGAAATCCTTGCTGCGAAGCCATGGACAAAGGAGTAAGTATATATTTGATCAGTTATAGATTGTAATTTGTTTTATTTGCAACTGCTTGCTAGTTCCTTGTTTGGCTGTGTTGGCTTGACCAGCTAGCTAACGTTACTAGCTGAAGTTAGCTTGCTAGTTAGCATGTCAACAATGGGAATTCTCCCTGCATTGCAAGCTAGTTAGTGAATTCCCTGAACATAATTCACACCAATATTATGTTTGTCCTATAGTCATCATTACTTCAAATACTGCCAGATATCTGCTCTGGCGCTGCTGAAGATGGTGATGCACGCCAGGTCCGGGGGCAACCTCGAGGTGATGGGTCTGATGCTTGGGAAAGTGGACGGGGAGACCATGAACATCATGGACAGCTTTGCCTTACCCGTGGAGGGCACAGAGACGCGGGTCAACGCCCAGGCTGCGGCTTATGAATACATGGCTGCCTACATTGAGAATGCCAAACAGGTAATATGACTGACTCTTGGAATGAGATTTTGGTCCTTAATGTTGCATAAAAGGATGGATCAAAACACATGACATTTTAGTGAGAACTGTGCTTGTCATGGTTTATCACAATGGTTACATATTGGACATTATCTCTTCATTGTATTGATACTGATTCCTTGCCGTTTGTGAACTGTCAGGTTGGTCGGCTGGAGAACGCTATTGGCTGGTACCACAGTCACCCAGGTTACGGCTGCTGGTTGTCAGGTATAGATGTCAGCACTCAGATGCTCAACCAGCAGTTTCAGGAGCCCTTTGTGGCGGTGGTGGTGAGTACAGTGAAAGATCTGCCCCGACTTCAGCTCATAACGCAATACCCCCAAAATACACGTTAAAATGTCCATTTGTCTTTTGTTAGACTGCTTCCTAAATACAGTACTTTGGTTTTCCTTTTGAATTTGTGGGTGCACGGCTATACATGTGTAACTGAGAGGGGTGCAATCAGGTTTAGGCATCCCTTTAGTGGTTGATGATGTATGGTAGTAGTCCACCATGAGCACGGCACATATTTGGCTTTTGTAACTGTAGATGCTATTTACACTTGATTGGTTTTACAGGGCTGAAGTGCCAAGGGCATAGGATAATTAAGTGTGTTCTTTGACTACACCGGCAGCAGTAGTTGAGAAGAAAACATCACTCCTGGTGGCCGGCTTGGAGTGGTCTCTAGAGACTGTCTGACCTCTGAAAACATTTTCCTGTTCTACTGTATATCTCTCCCTCCCAGATCGACCCCACTCGCACCATATCTGCAGGGAAAGTCAATCTTGGCGCCTTCAGAACATACCCCAAGGTAAGGAGTAAAATGTGTTTCTTGCATTATTCCAGTGTTTAGCCGTGTTACATGTGGTATTAGACAAGTTAGGAACACAATTACTGCAAATTCAGCATTTTGGTCTCATTTATCGCTCATAAATATATTTGCTATATTTAGCATGCCAATTGGAATATTTATTTTAAAGATTTTGTTGTATCTATAAGTAATACTATTATGATTCATTGTCAACATTTAGTTAATTATTCCTTTTGTAAAATGTGTTTATTGGTGGTTAATTAGTAGTTGGCTGTCTCTCACTATCGAACTGTGCAAATATTTCAAGACTGCGTTTCCTCTCATTAAATATACATTTTCAGACATCATGAGTCTAATAATTGTGTGTTTGTGTTGTTTTTCAGGGTTACAAACCTCCTGATGAGGGACCCTCTGAATATCAGACCATTCCCCTGAACAAGATCGAAGACTTCGGCGTGCACTGCAAACAGTGAGTTTTCATCTTGGACGTTTATACTTGAGGCAAACATATAGTATTTAGTATCATAAAGTAAACTTGACAAATTGTCTAATATAAACTTGACAAGATACTTTATATATATATATATATATTTTAGGGTTGATGTAGCCTATAACACACATTCAAGTCATTATGATGTAATAATCCCTTAATAATTCTGTGGTAAATAATTTTATTTATTCTTATTTTTTATTTATCCGACCAAGTAAGTTGACTGAGAACACATTCTCATTTGCAGCAACGACCTGGGGAATAGTTACAGGGGAGAGGAGGGGGATGAATGACGCAATTGTAAACTGGGGATTATTATCATTATTTTTAAAAAAGGTAGTATTTTCTTCATTTAATTGACATAGTTTATTTATTCACTAAGTGCCGTGGGCTTGTTTGTTTGTTTGTTTGTTTAGGTATTATGCCTTGGAGGTGACTTATTTCAAGTCTTCCCTGGATCGGAAATTACTAGAGCTCCTCTGGAATAAATACTGGGTCAACACTCTGAGCTCTTCAAGTCTTCTGACGGTGAGTGTTTTGAATTTAACTCTAAATCAAGCAATGCTACATTTGTGAAACCCTTTTGTTTACAAATAGATATGCAACTATACTATCCCGAGTCCAGTAGCAGCCAAAATATATGGTGCGTGATTCTTACATATTACTGACAATCCCTTTCTTTATTTATACCATTATTATAATAATTTTATATGGGGGGGATCTTCTATTTTCCAAAAGGTCACTTGTACAGATTTACAAGCATAGGTTAATTAATATGACTGAGGCCACCATGTTAATCTTTAAACAAAATATCTATGCGTTGGAGATGTGGTGATATAGATGCCGCTGTGGTTCACCGTGGATCATCTCCCTTGTTGCCAATACTTTCTAGAGATTGAAAGCCCACAGTGAATTCCCATTGTGGATGCTAAACAGTCTCTAAAGGCAGCAGACTATCCAAACAGTGGACTCTGGTCATTCTGGATGAAGATGGATTGACTAGTTGTCAGGAGTTGACTGGTCCATTGGCGAAGGGCTTTGTCAGTCACTACACTGTCACCACAGTCTGGCTCCCTATCATTGTCTCCTAATTACCTGCTCCATGGAACACAAGGCCTCACCTTAGGCAAACCTTTTCACCGACCCCCTTTCACCGTGACTTGACAAGCCATTTAATCCATTAACAAGTTCAACATATTGTAACTGTTTAATAGAATGTCTCAGTAGTGGTGAAGAAAATAGGGTGGTGGTGAAATTGTGCATGAACTGTGTGTGTGTGTGTGTGTGTGTGTGTGTGTGTGTGTGTGTGTGTGTGTGTGTGTGTGTGTGTGTGTGTGTGTGTGTGTGTGTGTGTGTGTGTGTGTGTGTGTGTGTGTGTGTGTGTGTAAAGAAAGAATGAAAGAAAGCCCACACATGGGTATATAGGCTACTGCTTCCACATACTTTGATTAACTTAATCACAATATGCGGATATGCTTTCGTCTGATCATGGTACATGACAATATAACATATTGGTACATAATCCATGCGTGTGTCCTCCCCAGAATTCAGAGTACACCACGGGCCAGGTGTTTGACCTGTCTGAGAAACTGGAGCAGTCGGAGGCTCAGCTTGGAAGAGGAAGCTTCATGCTGGGCCTGGACACACACGACAGGAAGTCCGAGGACAAACTGGCCAAAGCAACACGAGACAGGTACAGCAACGCTCCTCTACTCCTGTTATCTATCTAATGTAGATCTTGTTTATTCTGCATTTACTTGTAATTATTTATTTGGCTTCCAGGCCTAGAGCTTATTTAGTGAATGATTTAATGCATTGATCTCTAAAATTGGCATGGCACCATATATCACACTGTATGTTTGTTCATGTTTTGCAGTATTGACAGACTGGATTGGATTGTTGATAATGCCCTATGTACTGTTACAATAAAGATTTTTACTGATATTATTGACAACTGTAAACCAATTTGAGTCGCTGTTAAACACACCATTTACATATTCAACTGACACAGAGAAACAAATTATTCCTCCCCTATAATAGAATCATTGGTCCGTATTCACAAAGCTTCTCAGAGTAGGAATAGTGATCTGGGAACATTTTTGCCTTTCTGATGAACACAATCAATGGAAAATGGAAATCTCTGGTCTGCTTAGGCCTACGCTATGTACTACTCTTAAGTTATAGAATCTCTGTATTATTACTATGTTTTGTAACCATTTTGATCACACATTATTTGTGTATAGATGCAATGGGAATACTTAGTTACTTGTTTTAGCAGGTAGAGTTGTCCTACCTACCTATTCAAGGTCTGCTTATTATTTATACAATGGTTGTGGTTTATTGAGTTTTTCTCCCGTGAATGGAACACTTATCTGTTTGTTTATCTGACCTGTCTGTTGATGGATAGGACGTCCGTGTCACCTCTTCATGTCCAGAGCGAAACTGAACTTTCCTCTTTTTTTTCTGGCTATTATAGCTGCAAGACGACAATTGAGGCGATCCATGGTCTGATGTCTCAAGTCATCAAGCATAAGCTCTTCAATCAAATCAACACATCTGCCATCTAAGCCCGAAACAGTCCAAGTGGAGTCACCCCTCATGTGTGTATTACTATTTAGATTCTGGTTAGCGGGATGATCTTTCAATTATTATCTGAGGAAAGTTTATTGGTTTTATCTTCAGCTATTCTTTAGTGTGAGTGATTGATCTAAACTTATGTCCACATAAGTGTATGAATAAATAGTGTTGTTAAAATTCCTGAGGTTGGTGAACCATATTGTTTTGACTGAATTGCTTCCAACTTTAGTTCATGTATTTTCTTATTTTTGAATGCTTGCAGACTTTTGAAAGGTATTCTCCTTTGGGTTCAACATGACATAGCACTGTGACATTTCCATGTCCCATGGCTGTTAGGTATTGGCTAGAGTAGACTACATACACACACCCTCGCAGCATGACTTAACACTTTAACAAAGACCATGGTATATTACTCCATAACAAAACCTACAACCAGTCAGCCAGTCAATTCAACTCTGGCCAGTCATATCATTACATTATGGAACAACAAACTCAAGCCGCTGCATCGGCTCAAACGTAAACACTGGCTGGCATGGTCGAGAAGTCTCTGCGGAGTGGCTTTCGGTGCAGGTTGTCTCTCTGTAGTACACAATCCTTCAGGATTGTCAAGTCGTCAAGTCGAGCCGCGGCAATGATGCAGCACAGAAACAGGAGCCGTGCACACTGGAGTCTATTCACCCAACCCGTCTACATCGAAGCAGACACACAGTCTGCTTTTCCTTACACACTGCAGCCCTGGCACCGTTTAATGTCATAATTCTTTTTCTTGTAGTATTATAATGGTGGAATGTATATTTTTGATGCAACATTGCAGAGGCGTGGAACCATATTGGATGCACTTTGAATGGGTCTGCATTTCCTCATGTACATGAGCTTTGGCATAATTTCTTGTAATGATTTTCTTTTTACATTCTTTTTATGTTATTATAATGGGTGAAGTGTGTATCCTAAAGTGTTTTAGAAAGAGGAAACTTATTGAATTATGTTAAATGTAATTAGAGTTTTTGGAATTAACAACAAGAAATAATTGGCTTTACTCTCACATTTACCCTCACATTTACCCTCACATTGAATGCTCTGTAGCAAGTGGTTTTAAGTGCATTACAGTACTGTTACTGTTATAGCTAAATACTGTTATGGCTAGATGCTCAACAAATATATGGAACGTGCTGTCTTAGTAGTAATTTTACCTAATGCAAGATTTGTAAATTATCTTTTAAATATAAGACCAGTGTTCCGTACATGTCATTCTTATGGTCGTCACCAGATGAACATTCAGATGCTTCGTTTACAGAGGAAACAAGTAAATGTCAATTCCAATGAAGGCTGACCGACAACCAAGCATTCAATGCATTTGCTAATATGTTATTGAATTAACATTTATTTTAATTAGCGTACACTTAATATGTTTTGTATTATCTATGAAACAGTGGAATTGCACCTCATTTGGTGAGTTCATCGAAAATACATTACAATAATAAACGGGTGATTTAAAAAAAAACTAGGCCTAACTGAAGTTCTGAGAACAGAGGATTGATAAGGCGTATGATGAATAGCTATTTACTACTGGGCACCTATAGGCCCTGCGGAACAAATTACCCTGCAGAAGTCCAAGGATATTGTTTACTTTGGATCTCAGAATATGCTCAACAAGCATGGTGTAGGCTATAATGAAGGGGGTTGGAACTCACTCATTGCCCTAGAGTGGAGCTATGTGGGGGAAAGAAGGGCCTATAGCGCTACATTTCCTCCCTGCCAAGTGCTCTGCATGCATAAGTGGAGGCAAGTCACTCAGTTGCAGGAAGCCCGGGCCTAGACATTATATAACAATGCATGGGTCACTGCTGAGACTCGCTGAGCCAATCGCACCGCGACCCCAGCCTGCCTGGTGCGTTATACGCATTATTACTGGAAGCAATGTGATCTTGGCTGGAGAGAAGAGGAGAAACTAATAAACATGGTGTCGGGTTAGGTCATGTACATGTCTGCAGGCACTATAGTCTACAGGCCTCGGGGATAGCTGCAGGATCTGTTTACTGTTTGCGTGTGTGTGCCTGTCTTGAGATGTTCCACACTATTTGATCTTTATTTAACCTTTGACCTCATTGAAAATAATCATGGACATAAAATATTTTACATTCCACCAATGGAAAGGCAAAACGGTTTTTATTTCAGAGGTCTACAATACCACACAAGTAGCTGATCATTAGAAAGGTACATAAAAGACCACATGATTCATGGTGTTGGAATGGAATAGTTTTAGACTATTTCTGAAGAAAGGAAAAGTGCTGAAAGTAATTTAGCTTGTTTCATTCTGGCTTTCTTTATATTTATCCAATATTTTTCAATTTACTCAGCCAGGAAAGTCTGGCCCAAAATATGTTTTTCATGAGGATGTGACAAGGCAATAAAGTGTGAAAAGCAATCCAATTCACAAATATTTTGGATGCAAATATACACATTTATTCAAATCTAGATACCAATGGCAAAAACAGCGATATACTCAAACTGTGATTAATTCTGAGGGGATTTACCTAAATTAACAAAAAAAAACATTTGATTGTGATCATTTAAATAATTGATTCAACCTATTGATGCAGCCATTACATTGAATTATGTTTCACTGAAAATTGAACAATGTAAAGGAAATGTTTTGTTTTACATGCATGCTGCACAGCCAATTATTTTCTACCACTTCCTTTGTGAATTCCTACGTTTGTTCTAGATCATTTTACTTTTGGGTCCACATTGAACTGAAATGTACTATATTTTGTACATTGCCTGTACACAGCCTGTATTTTGTCATTTTTCACAACTGTCATAGTCGAAAATATATATTTGTTCACCTTTATTTAACTAGGCAAGTGAGTTAAGAACAAATTCTTATTTTCAATGACGGCCTGGGAACAGTGGGTTAACTGCCTGTTCAGGGGTAGAACGACAGATTTGTACCCTGTCAGCTCGGGGATTTAGAACTTGCAACCTTCCGGTTACTATTCCAACGCTCTAACCACGAGGCTACCCTGCCGCCCGTAGTTAAATAAAACAGAGCGTTGGCAAGAATGAAATGCATGAATACAGGCAACCAGTGTAATTAGTAATGAGCAGAATATCAATTTATCTTTGAGACTTCAACTGCCCGCGGTACACAATTTGATTGACACTTGTGTAAACAGCTCGTGCCCGAAAAACACAACTAAATCTATGGTTGTTAATTAGCCTACTCAAGATAATAGAAGGAAAGTAACATTTCCGTTTCATATTATTCTTGCATAGGAAGGGTATATTTGATCACTGGTCGTCAAATTAGTTGTGGTATGCCATAAAAACATAAATAATAAGTACTTTACGCAGCTTTGGCGCGTTGTCCCCATGGCAATCATTCCAACAAGGATATCCACAGACCACACGAGTGTAAATGTATTCATCTCACCCCGCGTCTTTAGTCTCTTTATCATCATTTTACAAGGGGGACACGTACATATACTACAGAGGTAGCTAGATTTGTATTTAAAGTTTATTTTTTGATGGCTAGCGCTGACAGCTTTGTTGACATCCTAACGTTTAGCTAGCCTGCATTGCAAGCTAACGTTAGTAGTTGCTCCAGAAAATATGTGAATGAATGTGGCCTTGAATTTATCCTGTAAAGTTAACTGCTGCTAGTGTCAGTTTTGCACATGATTAACTGCTGTCTGTCCCTGAGTCCCGAGGGCTACACTGATCTTGTTGCTGCCCACGGGAGATCTCAATCGATCGAAGGCCCTCCATTCATGTCAACTCTGCCTCGGCTCGTGCCCTGAGATCAAGTTTAGAAAATACTTGTTGTCATACTCTGATCTGTGTGTGTGCGTGCGTGCGTGTGTTTTTCTCTCAACAGAAGTGTGTGCATACTGAAACTGAGGCAGAAGTGCAAAAGGAATAAAGCCTTGCTCATGAGGGATAGTGACTGGTGAGCAGAGAAGGACATCTATACTTCTCGATGTCTTCATTGAGAGAGAGAAAATCACATGCACATTTAGATCTGGTGTTAGGGTCTAGCTAATAAACAAACCCCTGGGGTGTCAGCAGGCCTGCTTGGGGAATAGATGGCCTGCTCTTGGAATGTATGGCCTGATTGGGGCACAGACGGCCTGATTGGGGTATAGATGGCCTGCTCGGGGGATAGATGGCCTGCTCGGGGGATAGATGGCCTGCTCGGGGCATAGATGACCTGCTCAGGGAATAGATGGCCTGCTTGGGGAATAGATGGCTTACTTGGGGAATAGACTCCATGCTTGAGGGATATATGGCCTGCTTGGGGAATAGACACCATGCTTGGGGGATATATGGCCTGCTTGGTGAATAGACACCATGCTTGGGGGATATATGACCTTTTTGGGGAATATATGGCTTGATTGGAAATACATGGCCTGCCTGTGGAGTAGGCGGCCTGCTTTAATAATAGATGGCCTGCTTGGGAAACAGATGGCCTGCTTGGGGAATAGATGGCATGCTTGGGAATATATATGGCATGCTTGGGAAACAGATGGCCTGCTTGGTGAATAGAGACCATGCTTGGGGGATATATGGCCTGCTTGGGGAATAGACACCGTGCTTGAGGGATATATGGCCTGCTTGGGGAATAGACGCCATGCTTGAGGGATATATGGCCTGCTTGGGGAATAGACACCATGCTTGAGGGATATATGGCCTGCTTGGGGAATAGACACCATGCTTGGGGGATATATGGCCTGCATGGGGAATAGACACCATGCTTGAGGGATATATGGCCTGCTTGGGGAATAGACACCATGCTTGGGGGATATATGGCCTGCTTGGGGAATAGACGCCATGCTTGAGGGATATATTGCCTGCTTGGGGAATAGACACCATGCTTGGGGGATATATGGCCTGCTTGGTGAATAGACACCATGCTTGGGGGATATATGGCCTTTTTGGGGAATATATGGCTTGATTGGAAATACATGGCCTGCCTGTGGAGTAGGCGGCCTGCTTTAATAATAGATGGTCTGCTTGGGAAACAGATGGCCTGCTTGGGGAATAGATGGCCTGCTTGGGAAACAGATGGCCTGCTTGGGGAATAGATGGCATGCTTGGGGAATAGATGGCATGCTTGGGAAACAGATGGCATGCTTGGGAAACAGATGGCCTGCTTGGGGAATAGATGGCATGCTTGGGGAATAGATGGCATGCTTGGGAAACAGATGGCCTGCTTGGGGAATAGATGGCTTGCTTGGGAAACAGATGGCCTGCTTGGGGAATAGATGGCATGCTTGGGAATCAGATGGCCTGCTTGGGGAATATATGGCCTGCTTGGGAAACAGATGGCCTGCTTGGGGAATAGATGGCATGCTTGGGGAATAGATGGCATGCTTGGGGAATAGATGGCATGCTTGGGGAATAGATGGCATGCTTGGGGAATAGATGGCATGCTTGGGAAACAGATGGCATGCTTGGGAAACAGAAGGCCTGCTTGGGGAATAGATGGCATGCTTGGGGAATAGATGGCCTGCTTGGGAAACAGATGGCCTGCTTGGGGAATAGATGGCATGCTTGGGGAATAGATGGCCTGCTTGGGGAATAGATGGCATGCTTGGGGAATAGATGGCATGCTTGGGGAATAGATGGCCTGCTTGGGGAATAGATGGCATGCTTGGGGAATAGATGGCATGCTTGGGGAATAGATGGCATGCTTGGGGAATAGATGGCATGCTTGGGGAATAGATGGCATGCTTGGGGAATAGATGGCATGCTTGGGGAATAGATGGCCTGCTTGGGGAATAGATGGCATGCTTGGGGAATAGATGGCCTGCTTGGGGAATAGATGGCATGCTTGGGGAATAGATGGCCTGCTTGGGGAATAGATGGCATGCTTGGGGAATAGATGGCATGCTTGGGGAATAGATGGCATGCTTGGGGAATAGGTTTCATTTAGGCCTATTTATTTACTTTAATGAGCTCTTAAAGTCTAAAATATTTAATTGAGGTAATGTATTTTTGAATCTGTCATATAGTTACTTTTTTTGTGGAAAGACTCCAATGACATTTATTTTCCATTGGCTTTACTCTTTACAGCTAGCTTATTAACTTCCCTTTTTCAGACATTTCTGGTGGTTGTTCTGTGAACGCTTGGCTGAAGCTAAAAAGCATCCACTCTGAGGCAGGGTCTGTGACGAGCCATCATGGTCCGCCTCACCATGGATCTGATTTCCAAATCCAGCTACCATTTGACAGACAAGAGAAGCTACTCCCTCCCACAGTACCAAAATAAACTCACTCACCTGAACTTCTAACAAGTACATAGTGGACATTGTAAATACGAAACTACAGTTACCAAAATGAATATAGGCCAGCTATGTTTTGTTTCTGTGCGTCTCTCTTTTAGCTTCTAATGCGCAGGACGTTGGTGGCACCTTAATTGGGGAGGACGAGCTTGTGGTCATGGCTGGAGTGGAATAGGTGGAATGGTATGAACTACATCAAACACATGGTTTCCTTGTTGTTTGATGCCATTCCATTTGCTCCGTCCTCCCCTCAGCAGCCTCCAATGTTCTAATGGTAGGGAAATCTTCTTTGTTTGTGAACGTATGTGTTGCAGGAAGATCTCTCCATGTGCAGAAACCTTACAGTCCTCTACCTGTACGACAATAAGATCACCCAGATCTGCAACTTGGGCTTTGCCTCAAACCTCACACACCTATACATGCAGAACAACAACATCACTCACGTAGATAACCTCTCCAACCCACAGAAGCTCTCCAAGCTGTGAGTAGGAGCTTGTCCTATGTATCCAGTTTAAATGTTTGCCATCTGTGCTAAAGCTTTGGCGATACATTAATCTGTTTTTGACTGTCTGTGTTCAAATGTCCATGTTTCTCCATTCGTGGGTGTTTGTCTTTCCGTGCATGTGTGTACATCTCAATCTTATGTTTGTGTGTGTGTGTGTGTCTCTCTCTGTGCCATATCAGCTACCTGGAGGGAAACAGCATCACGGTGGTGGGGGGGTTAGAGGAGCTGAAGGAGCTCTAACTGGAGGAAAACAGCATCACGTGGTGGGGGGCTTAGAGGAGCTGAAGGAGCTCTACCTAGAAGGAAACAGCATCACGGTGGTGGGGGGTTAGATGAGCTGAAGGAGCTCTACCTAGAGGGAAACAGCAACAGCATCACGTGGTGGGGGGGGGGCTTAGAGGAGCTGAAGGAGCTCTACCTGGAGGAGCTGAAACAGCATCACGGTGGTGGGGGGTTAGAGGAGCTGAAGGAGCTCTACCTAGAGGGAAACAGCATCACGGTGGTGGGGGGCTCTACCTAGAGGGAAACAGCATCAGAGGTGCTGAAGGAGCTCTACCTAGAGGAAACAGCATCACGTGGTGGGGGGCTTAGAGGAGCTGAAGGAGCTCTACCTAGAGGGAAACAGCATCACGGTGGTGGGGGGTTAGAAGAGCTGAAGGAGCTCTACCTAAAGGGAAACAGCATCACGGTGGGGGGGGGTAGAGGAGCTGAAGGAGCTCTACCTAGAGGGAAACAGCATCACGGTGGTGGGGGGTTAGAGGAGCTGAACGAACTCTACCTAGAGGGAAACAGCATCACGGTGGTGGGGGGTTATAGGAGCTGAAGGAGCTCTACCTGGAGGGTGGTGGGTGGGGGGTTAAATAGCATCATGGTGGTGGGGGCCAAATAAAAATTTAGCTTAGGGAAAAATTTTTAAATGAGCTGAAGGAGCTCTACCTCTGTCAGAATCTTTAATTTTCAACAGGACAAATTTCCTTTATATAAAAATCCCCATAACATGAAACAGCATCATGGTGGTGGGTATTTTTTAAAATATAATTGGGGGGTTAGAGGATCTGAAGGAGCTCTACCTGGAGGGAAACAGCATCACGGTGGTGGTGGGGTTAGGGGAGCTGAAGGAGCTCTACCTGGAGGGCCAGAGACTGCCCAGTGGGGAGAAGCTACTCTTTGACCCCAGGACTTTCTTCTCCCTCGCTGTAAGACCCAATAACAAACCAACTGGGATTGTAAATAAGATTGTTTTAGCTCATTTCACACCACAATTGACCATTTAAATGCAGGTTGTGTCTGTGCACCAGGATTCCACCATTGCTTCAGCAAATTTAAATACCTATTTTATCAGGTTCTCTCTGGCAGCTGGGAAAGTGGCTGCATCTGCGTCTCCCACAGCATCTTCACTGTGTACAGCACCTTTCCCTGGCAATGTTGCTCTTTATCGGTAATGTCATCATTTCCATCTCTGCGCAATCAGACCATATGTATATGTTCACAATCTGCATTATGTCCTTGTCTGGAAATGGTCTCTCAGATTTCCATAAGGAAACTGGTCCCTGTAAAAGCGGTATTGTGCTGAGTTTGATGATGTTAAAGAGAGCTCTGTGGCACTTTCTGGTCTCACAGATCAACCAGGGCTGTTTACTCCTTAGACTCTGGTTAAACAAACTGCAAATCTCACATTCTTGTTTATTTTGACAATTAAAGAAATTGCAGCGCAAATGTAAGAGCTCCAGCTTTTTATCAATGCTTCCAGGAACTGAAACTAAGATGAATACCAAATTTGGACAGGCGTATTTAATACAACAGCATTTAATAGAACCAAAGCAATCTATTGAACCATTTTACAGTGTTAATCAAGGATCAATAATATATACTGGTTATAAATATTATTTAAGTAGTTGTTCAAATGTTTTGCCATTGTATTCACAAAGTAGATTATCTTTGCGGGAATCTTTAGGTGTCATGAATATCAACAGGAACAACATAGATGATGTCAGAGATCTTGCCGTTCTAAAGAAACACACTTTGCTGCAGACAACCAGCTACAGGACATGCAGGTATGTTTCCTCATGAAAGCACTACTACTGATGGAACTAATACCAGTTGCCACTTACTCTACTCTTTACCAACGTGACAAAAGTGTCAACTGTGAGAATGTTGTGCGATCAAAATAATGACCCACATCACAGCAACTATGCGTGGCGTTGTGTATCAAAATCAACATGCTCGCTTTAAGCGGATCAGGGTAACATGAACATAGCAGCACTGCTCTCTGTAAGTGATGTGTGAAATGATATGGAGAGCAGAGTGCTAAAGAACCAAATCCTGCAAATCCCGCCAGAGGTTCCCAGTCTGCGACTCGCACAGGGTCAGAATTATTCAACAAATCAGCGACCTGGTCCCCCAGGACTGCCCTCGCTGACAGCTTTAAAACAAGCGCAAGTTTCTCTTCTTTCTTAGGAGCCTGATTTTTCCTATTTCTCTGTGAGTCCAGCATTTGATACCTCCCCAGCAGTACCACTGAACTTGATGGGAGATTCATTAAAAGCAAAGATATGGTTTCTGCTCGCTTTGTTGACCTTGAAAAACGACCTGCTGTGCGTTTCTGAGGCTCCACTGAGGTATTTTTAAAAAAAAAAACGTTTTTAAAAAAATCTTTCTCTTTATGGATCTGAAAGGCTTGATGACTGAATTCTTTTAAAAATACATTTTTTGATCCACACTATAATGTCACTTTGGGACATGGCATTGAAAGCACACTGTTAGCGTGGGTAACATTGGCACTCAACATAAATGATATTCCACTGAGAAGAGCAGCCCTCTGCAGGTAATTGCTGTACATGTGTCAGAGGGAGCTTTCATGTTCTCATATTTAGTGGATATCTCCTTTAATTTATACAACCCCTCTGCCACTATTGATCCTGCAAAGACAGCACCATGAAGGATCAATCCCTCCTTCAGCCCAGTGTGGTCAGAATCCCCAGGAAGCATTATGGATTTTTAAAATAGATTATGACAGGCAGTCAGCCAGGGTGACAAATGGGCTGGTATCTACCGAGGCTGTTAGCACTGCACGTGGACCAGAGAGGACGGGGGAAGCGAAGTGCTGGTCAAATACAGGTTCATAACTGGCCAATCATTAAGTCCAGTCAGGAACCAGGGCCCAGCATCCCAGCACAGTGCTCATCCAGCCTGGGCTGTTCTAGTCTTCGCGCCCCCGCGTGGGGGGCAATTTGGCGCTGGGCCGCTCCTCGCCAGGGCCCTTGTGAGTGACGGCCATGACACGATCATTTATCAAAGCCTGGGAGCGCGCTGCGCCGAGGGGTCCCCTCTGAACTGATTGCAGCGCGGGCTAGAAAAGTGGAAGCGCTTTGGCCGAGACAGGAAGGCAATGAACAATCAGAGCGTGTCCAGAGAGTATTCATATTTCCAGGCTTGGATTAATGTGCCTTTAGATAAACATACACTGCGGGGCAGGCAACACGCTTATTAGTCACATGACACCAGCGACTGTTTATTAAAACAAGCTGATGTGTTGTTTACACCTTTTCTCTTGGACTTTGCTCTTGGCAGGACAACCTTTGAATCGTGTTGTTGTTTTTGCTGATAGTATGACTTTCCCCACTGGAGAGTGGTTTGTGTGGTTTGTTGATTACATTCATTGTTTGACTTCTTATACATTGTTGAATTTACAGTCTGTCGATGCATTATAAATGGATACTTTCGAGTCCTCCATATTCACTTCCTCAGAGGTTAAAGTGCCACTTTGTTTCCAAAAATCACCTATCCCTTTACTGATAAGATAATGTACTGTTATATCCAGATCACCTATCCCTTTACTGGTAAGATAATGTACTGTTATATCCAGATCACTAGCCCTTTACTGGTAAGATAATGTACTGTTATATCCAGATATACTATCCCTTTACTGGTAAGATAATGTACTGTTATATCCAGATCACCTATCCCTTTACTGGTAAGATAATGTACTGTTATATCCAGATCACCTATCCCTTTACTGGTAAGATAATTGACTGTTATATCCAGATCACCTATCCCTTTACTGCTAAGATAATTGACTGTTATATCCAGATCACCTATCCCTTTACTGCTAAGATAATGTACTGTTATATCCAGATCACCTATCCCTTTACTGGTAAGATAATGTACTGTTATATCCAGATATACTATCCCTTTACTGGTAAGATAATTTACTGTTATATCTTTATGACCGGCCAGATCACCTATCCCTTTACTGATAAGATAATGTACTGTTATATCCAGATCACCTATCCCTTTACTGGTAAGATAATGTACTGTTATATCCAGATCACTAGCCCTTTACTGATAAGATAATTTACTGTTATATCTTTATGACCGGCCAGATCACCTATCCCTTTACTGGTAAGATAATGTACTGTTATGTCTTTATGACCGGCCAGATCACCTATCCCTTTACTGGTAAGATAATGTACTGTTATATATTTTGGCATCCTTCTGATAATAGAGACATACAGAACAAATATTTCAACCTCCATATTATTGACAGCCATAATGAAGAACCTCTTATTACAAATATTTAAGAGACACTCACTTTGTCAGAACTTTAAAAAGTTAATATCCCATGTTACCGCCATACACTTTTCTCTAAGGTCCACCGCACCGCAGTCCCTACTTTGGTCCTGTTGTGTGTGTGTCCGAAGTATTGTCAGAACTGTGACATGGTGTGTGTGTGTGTGACTTTGTTTGTGTTGCATCAGACTTCCACATGGGCCCCCATCCTTCATACAACTATAACTACGGCAACACCCATGGCAAGAAGAATCCTCTGGAGGGGGCGACCCAGCAGGAAGGTCCACTTGGAACACTCACAACTGGACAGTGCAGCAATGAGGTACCGTAACAATCTACAGTGGGGCAAAAAAGTATTTAGTCAGCCACCAATTGTGCAAGTTCTCCCACTTAAAAAGATGAGAGAGGCCTGTAATTTTCATCATAGGTACACTTCAACTATGACAGACAAAATGAGTGGGAAACATCCAGAAAATCACATTGTAGGATTTTTTATGAATTTATTTGCAAATTATGGTGGAAAATAAGTATTTGGTCACCTACAAACAAGCAAGATTTCTGGCTCTCACAGACCTGTAACTTCTTCTTTAAGAGGCTCCTCTGTTCTACACTCGTTACCTGTATTAATGGCACCTGTTTGAACTTGTTATCAGTATAAAAGACACCTGTCCACAACCTCAAACAGTCACACTCCAAACTCGACTATGGCCAAGACCAAAGAGCTGTCAAAGGACACCAGAAGCAAAATTGTAGACCTGCACCAGGCTGGGAAGACTGAATCTGCAATAGGTAAGCAGCTTGGTTTGAAGAAATCAACTGTGGGAGCAATTATTAGAAAATGGAAGACATACAAGACCACTGACAATCTCCCTCGATCTGGGGCTCCATGCAAGATCTCACCCCGTGGGGTCAAAATGATCACAAGAACGGTGAGCAAAAATCCCAGGACCACACGGGGGGGGGCTAGTGAATGACCTGCAGAGAGCTGGGACCAAAGTAACAAAGCCTACCATCAGTAACACACTACGCCACCAGGGACTCAAATCCTGCAGTGCCAGACGTGTCCACCTGCTTAAGCCAGTACATGTCCAGGCCCGTCTGAAGTTTGCTAGAGAGCATTTGGATGATCCAGAAGAAGATTGGGAGAATGTCATATGGTCAGATGAAACCAAAATATAACTTGTTGGTAAAAACTCAACTTGTCGTGTTTGGAGGACAAAGAATGCTGAGTTGCATCCAAAGAACACCATACCTACTGTGAAGCATGGGGGTGGAAACATCATGCTTTGGGGCTGTTTTTCTGCAAAGGGACCAGGACGACTGATCCGTGTAAAGGAAAGAATGAATGGGGCCATGTATCGTGAGATTTTGAGTGAAAACCTCCTTCCATCAGCAAGGGCATTGAAGATGAAATGTGGCTGGGTCTTTCAGCATGACAATGATTCCAAACACACCGCCCGGGCAATGAAGGAGTGGCTTCATAAGAAGCATTTCAAGGTCCTGGAGTGGCCTAGCCAGTCTCCAGATCTCAACCCCATAGAAAATCTTTGGAGGGAGTTGAAAGTCCGTGTTGCCCAGCAACAGCCCCAAAACATCACTGCTCTAGAGGAGATCTGCATGGAGGAATGGGCCAAAATACCAGCAACAGTGTGTGAAAACCTTGTGAAGACTTACAGAAAACGTTTGACCTCTGTCATTGCCAACAAAGGGTATATAACAAAGTATTGAGATAAACTTTTGTTATTGACCAAATACTTATTTTCCACCATAATTTGCAAATAAATTCATTAAAAATCCTACAATGTGATTTTCTGGATTTGTTTTTTCATTTGCCTGTCATAGTTGAAGTGTACCTATGATGAAACTTACAGGCCTCTCTCATCTTTTTAAGTGGGAGAATTTACACAATTGGTGGCTGACTAAATACTTTTTTGCCCCACTGTATATTCCTATCATCCATATGAAACATTCATGAAAAAGAGATTGAATGAGTCAAAAACTTGCTGGATGTTGCATATTTATTAAAGGTCCAATGCAGTCGTTTAAACAAATAAATACATCTCAAAACCATTTCTGGGGAACAATTTAAGTACCTTACTGTGTTTGTTTGTAAATGTAAAAGTAAAATGGTCAAAAAGAAACAAAAATGGCCTTTAAAAGGGGAAACAGTACAGTAGTGGAAAAGTAGGAAGATAAAGTGGCAGCAGCAGCAAAGGTTTCAGATAGATATCATCATTGCCTGTCACCAATACAATCAATTAAATGGTCTCTTTGGTCATTTATTAGTACCGTTTTTTAATACATCCATATGGGACGCAAAATTGTGGAAACAGTCAGTGTTTTTAGACTGTTCAATATAACATTTAGAATCCAGTGGCTCTTCCCACCCATGTTTGATAATTGATTAATTTCTTCATTCATTCATACAAAAATTAGAGCCAAATGTATGTTTGAATAAGAACGTGTATTTAGTTGGTATAAGTGATTTAAACATCAACATGTTTCACTTAACTGTTTGTTTCCTTTTATATACATGCTTGACGAATGGCCTGCTATTTGTCAAAAAAATATGATTTTTTAGCGAATAAACACTTTTCTTCCCTGCTGTCGGCCTGGGGTTGACCATCAGTAGAATATAAAAAGTTCATACAGTGGCTTTCTCTTTAATATACATTGCTTGATACTTTTTCATACCATATCCCACTTAAACATATCCCACTTATACAACATTAAAGAGGTTGGTGATCACTTACGGGTCAGCTTTCTCTCTGTTCTCCCAGGCCACGGAACCTGAAGAAAGTCTGACATGCCAGCTCCGCTAACACACACACACACACACATACTCTGATGACCCTCTCACGTCTGACCCTTACCTTGTACACAGCACATAGCCTAACACTGCTGTCGTCACACATCAGGAGCGGACCTGACCCCTGAAAAGCTCACTAGGAAGGAGTCTACTGTTAGTGACTGATGGACTGTGGTAGAGGCACTTTATATGCATGATACTGTATATCTACTACCTGCACTCTTTGCACATGGCAATGGAGTCAATTGAAATTATACTCGCCAACATTTGCCCTGTTGAAAAGTGACAAAAATGATTCTGTTTTATGTCGTGCAGTGTAAATAAAGGTAATTTGTTTTTTTAAATATTTTGTACATAGTTGGTTAGTTGGTTTTGCCATTTTGTTGTGTGTACCTAAGTGTACTTGATAAGAATGTTTAAAATACCTGGATTTTGGAGTGTAAGATTTTAGAGTGCGATGTGTTTATTTATGAATTCCCCTGAATGCCAAAGAAGGGTGTTTTCCTATGGTGTGTCCATGCTGGAAAGTCTCAATTTCACTTTATAAAAATGATTTATTGGATTTTTCAAATAACATCACCAATTTGGGAAGTTATATCCCATAACTCTATATCGAATAAATCCACATAATTCCAATCTGAATTTGTTTTATTCCAAATAAATAACTTGGAATAGCTTCAAGTTGAGTTGTTACTATCTGGTGTTTTTGGCAGTGTATTTAGTCTGTTCCCGTTGTGTAAAATACATGTTTTGTGGGACACCGACGGTATGTAATGATGTCAGATAAATAAATAACTAGGCAAGTCAGGTAAGAACAAATGATTATTTACAATGACGGCCTATACCGGTCAAACCTGGATGACGCTGGGCCAATTGTGTGCTGCCCTATGTTTTCGAACCGGGGTGTCTGTAGTGACGCCTCTAGCACAGTACCTTAGACCGCTGCGCCACTCGGGAGATATGCACTTGATTGCGCACCATTGTCATTTTATAAGATTCTTGTATAATAAATGGTGAATGTTTTCATTTCAACAGAAGCCGTGGTTAATTGATGAACACTTATTAAAAAAAAAAAAAAGTAATCGTAGAGCATCAACTTTTATTCTTCACATGCTTCGTGAACAACAGTGAAATGCTTACTAACGGGCTCTTCCCAAAAATGCAGAGAGAAAATAGAGAAATAATAGAAAAATAGTAACACGCAATAATACAAGTTTTAATAAATACACAATGAGTAAAGATAACGTGGCTATCTATATACATGAGGTACCAGTACCGAGTAGAGGCGCAGGGGTACATTACATTACATTTAAGTCATTTAGCAGACGAATTGAGGTAGATATGCACTGTACATATAATAAAGTGAGAGCTAGTTAACAGTATTGCAGCAACGGTTGTGATGAGTAAAAAAATGTGCAAACGGGGTCAATGAAGGTAGTCTGGGAAGCTGTTTGGTTAGCGATTTAACTAACTATTTTAGCAGCCTTGTGTCTTCGGGTAGAAGCTGTTCAGGGTCCTGTTGGTTCCATTCGTGCATCGGTACCGCATGCTGTGCGGTAGCAAAGGACATAGTCCCTGTCTAAATTCCCTCCGCACGTCTAAATGGGCTTTTTAAAGTATGTGGAAGTATAACCCCTGAAAGATGGGGGGTAATTAGGGAACGAAGCTTACTTAACCCTTTTTGCTCTGCCTCATAATTAGTGGTCCTCCCCGAAGCAATTCTGTTACTCCATCCTAACAAAAATAATGTTTATTAAGAACCGTCTAAGGATATAGCCTATATGATGAATAATTGCAATCATTCATTTGCCGACATCTCCGTTTGCGGACCGTGGAAATCAGTGATTAATTAATGTGTCGCAAGTATTTCCTCATGTAGGCCTGTGTTGATTGTATTGTTCAAAGTTTGTTTATTAGCCCTAGCTGTTTCATGGAAATCAGACTAGTTTTCTACCTGCAACTCAAGGCACCCTGGCAATTAGTCAATTTTGCATATCACCTTACCCTCTAGTCATCTTGTCATCATGGTCTGCTGCAACCATTGGCGTCTGCAACATTAGCACCAAAATATTAGGGACTGTTTATTTGGGCATGTACCTGATATAGCCCCCTTGAAGGCTTTAGAAAGCAAAGTAGTGACCGAGCACTTGGGTAGAAAGGCAGGTATACCAGTTGACGACCCATATCAACTTAATAATACAGATGTCCTCTCTTTATTGACGTGACCATAATATGACAAAAATACATGGTTTGCTCACATATGGTTTTGAGAGAAGTACCGTCCCCAAAATGGTGTTCGCTAGAAAAAAATGCTGCCTCTGGTGTTGAAAAGGGGTCACTCCTCTCTCCCCTCTGACACAAACAAGTTGTGAAAGGGAAAGAGCAGAGTCTCTCCCACTGCCAGGCAGTCTTAAGGGCTTATGATTAATTACTCCGGAGTCTAAGAGTTGTCAGCTCTTTGGGTATCCAATAAATTAGAAGCTCCTGAGAGTTTTAAGCACACACTCAGGTGAGCACGCATAGACGCGGACCACTGCGCACCTTTTTCCGCGGCCGCGCCTCTTTATAAAGATTATCTGTACTTGGAGCGGCAGGGCTACTTTTCTCCACCAGCAGTGGAGTCTGTGTGGTGCACGATACCTCTCTGCAGTGCCTTGATGTCGTTACTCAAGGCGGCGTTTTTGGAGAAATTTTAAGGTAAGTTCTCCTTATTTTCATAGACGACATGGCTTGGAATACATTCAAAGTAATATTATTTTCAGAGGGTTATGAGGTGTTTTGATTTCTTGATAACAGCATCACCATCAAGCAGTCAGTTATGTAAACATATTTAATGATGGTGATGGAACGTGCACGATAATTGGTATTATTTACATGAGTCTACACCACACCAAATAATGATGCAACTGCCATAGAACTATTTATTATATGTTTCACATTCTTATGTCAAATTAAACTTGGGAAAGCAGCCTTCTTAGGTCAAGGTTAACACACGTGGGTCTCAGTATGATTCTTTTTCAAATGCTTTATTGCAATAATGAAGGAACAATAACATGTGATTATATTTTCTTTGATATGTGATTGACATTCTTTACAACAATTTAGTCATGTTTTTTTTTATGGCATGTTGATTAAGTACATGTTGCCAATATGCGCAATGAATGCTTTATATGGGTATTGCAAATGTAAGTTTACTCAATAGGCCTAATTGGATACAGAATTTGTTGCAATACTATTTTAGCATTAATCTTTTTCAAAATGCCTAAATATTCAACGGCGTGTTTATACACAAGTTAAAAATGCGCACAGTTCAAGACAAGGGTGAGGATTTGATATGCCTGCCTTCATTTATGTTCAGCAACTAACTTGGCCTGTTGCAGATCATTTCAATGCATTTGCGCACACTGGTCAATAGACCTACATAAACTTGTACTATATCTGTAGGCTAATGTAGGCATATTATAAAATATGAAATACATAACTTGTTTTGTTTCAATTACAGTCTTGGCATTTTCAGTTTGTTTATGTAATTAATAGGCAAGTGAAAATGTACATTCATCAACAAGACCTATATTACCCGTCAGGTTTATAAGTGCTCCCTATATGGTTGGAAGACAGACGATCTGCATGGATAGTGGAAATGGCCCAGTGACAGTTATGGATGAGAGTCCCACATCTAGCCCCAGCTCCAGCCCCAGTCCTGACATGCTGACCCCCGACAGTCGGCGTCCGGAGGCCCTGCAGCACTCCAGGGTGGTCCAGGCCGGTGGGCTCGGTGGCAGAGGGCGTCCGGCAGCAGCCAACGCAGCACGGGAGAGGAGTCGAGTGCAGACCCTGAGAAGCGCATTCCTGGAGCTACAGAGGACTCTTCCGTCGGTGCCACCGGACACAAAACTGTCCAAGCTCGACGTGTTGATTTTGGCCACCACGTATATTGCCCATCTGACTCGGACCTTGCAAGAGGAGGGGATGGAGGAGGGAGAGAGCAATAGACAAACAGAGGCCTTACACTCGCTGAAAGGTGAAGGTTACCTGCACCCTGTGAAAGTAAGTAGGCCCAACACATTTTGACGTTGAATTGATATCGAAAATCCATTTGAAACTAACCTGACAAAGTGTGTGATAATTGTGTCTCAGCTCTATTCGATATACCACATGATAGAAAAAAACATGATAATAAAAAAATAGTTGGCTAACAATTATTATATTATTATTATATTAATTATCAATCATACATGCATACAATGCATTTAGCCATCATTGCACAACTTGTTATATTACACAGATCTTTAAAATGAGTAAGCTTCCTATTATGTTTAATAAAATTATACAGAGAGGAATGGCTATTATTGGTAATTGAAAGCACCAATTTGCACCATACATTGTGTAAAATTAAACATTTAAATTAATATATTGCTTAATGTCTGTGTGTTCAACTGAAGAATTACTTAAAATAAACTTAGCAACATATTTGTTTCTTAATTTATTAATTATATTTTCAGGTGCATTGAAATCAGTTAACTGCACTCACTAAATAATTTGTTATCTTTTTATCTTAACAGAAGTGGCCAATGCGATCCAGGTTATACGTCGGCGCCAGCGGTCAATTTCTGAACAATTCAAAACAGACAGAAAATCAAGGCGCATCATCGTCGACCTCGCAGACATAAATCTATCCACTGCATAAGGGACTTCTAATTCAGACGACCATTAATTAGTAAGACTCTTTCAGCTAAATCCACCAATGAGGACTTATGAAATGGACAGCAGATTCGTCGTCTGACAGTGCTTATTATTTTTATTTATCAAACAACTGAAGTCTCTGCTTTCGACTTCAGTATTTTCATGTAAAGGAGACAGTCACGACTCTTTCAATAGTAGGAACACAATTGTAAATTAATATATTATGTGATTATGTATATAAAATCTGAGAAAGCCTGCATATTGTTGCTCTTAATTTGGCCATGCTGTGTTTCTGCTCTGCTTTCTGCTGTTCTGTGCCTGTTGGATATATTAACGTGTGTATACTTTTTAGAAATTCCGTGTCTGGTGAAATAAACATTTGCACTAAATGCATGTGTGAATAACTTAACATCTGTCATGTGAAGTGATCTGTCAGAATCTCAACAGTGGTAGGAGCCTCTTCATCTTCATCGGTTTTTTGATAATGACTTGAGGAATAGAAATAAGACATGTCTCCCATTCCGTCGGTTGTAAATAAGTTTACTGAGATGTATTTGTTCTAAGTGGCCTAAATAATCATGTTCTGTCATTTAAGTCCAGCTTTATCTCTTAACAATCAAGAGGGATTCCATTTGATTATTTGCATGAAAAGGGAATTATGAGTTGACATTCATTTTTTGCAGTCAGATATATATTTTACACAAATGCACAATTTTGCAACTACAACAAACTCCTAATTACAATAAATGTTAATGCATTTCAAGGCACATATTGTGGAATGGGCCCTAAGTCTATTCAAAATGGTAGGTACTCTTTCAGTGTGGTGTATAGTGTGTCCAGATGCTGAATTCAAAACAATGGGAACTGGGAACGCGGAAATCTCTGAATTCCGACTTCAGTGTGTTCAAAACAACTGGGAACTCGGAAAAAAAACTAGCTCTGACTGGGAAATCGATTTGAACGTCATCCAATTCCGAATTCCAACTCGGGAGGTCGGGCCTTTTCTAGAGCTCGGACTTCCCGAGCTGAAGATCACTGAAGTCATGATTTGACCTCCCAGTTGTTTTGAACTCGGCAAGAGGCCACTTCTATTAAAGGGAATGTTCGGGATTTGGCCAATTTTTTTTTTTTTTTTATGTATCTACTTCTCGAGAGTCAGATGAACTGGATATAATTTGTATGTCTCTGTGTTCAGTTCTAAGTAAGCTGCCAACTACCGTGAGCGCAATCGCTAACTACTGGAAGTCTATGGGAACAGCTAGTAGGGGAAATCGATAAAGGGCCTCATTGCCAAAATCCCAAACTATCCCGTTAAACTATAGCATAACTTTTGACAATTTTGGCTTTATGAAGTTGATATCGAATGTTCAGAGATCCATTTAGAAAGTGCACTTTTATGTAGGCTACTCAGACACTGTTACACTTCTGAAATGTGCAAATTGGAGACTTAGCACAATATTCAAAAGAAAAACTGATAGTTATGGTTTTAAAGGCCCAGTGGAGTAGAACAATTGATTTCCCTGTGTTTCATATACAATCAGTAGCCAGTTTATTAGGTACACCCATCTATACTTAACAAAAATATAAACACAACATGTAAAGTGTTGGCCCCATGTTTCATGAGCTGAAATAAAAGATCCCAGAAAATGTCCATTCCTATCAAATTTTGTGCACCAATTTGTTTACATCCCTGTTAGTGAGCATTTCTCTTTTGCCAAGATAATCTATTCACCTGACAGGTGTAGCATATCAAGAAGCTGATTAAACAGCATGCACATCACACAGGTCAACAAGACACCTTGTGCTGTGGATGTTTTTTAAACAAGATGTCTCAAGTTGAGGGAGCGTGGAATAGGCATGCTGACTGCAGGAATATCCACCAGAGCTGTTGCCAGATAAGTCAATGTTCATTTCTCTCCGTTGTTTTGGAGAATTTAGAAGTACGTCCAACCGGCCTCACAACCTCAGACCACGTGTAACCTCGCCTGCGTGATCGTCTGAGATTAGCCATCCAGACAGCTGATGAAACATGTCTGTAATAAAGCCCTTTTGCGGTGAAAAACTAATTCTGACTGGCTGGGCCTGGCTCCCCAGTGGGTGGGCCTATTCCCTCCCAGGCCAACCCATGGCTGCCCCCCTGCCCAGTCAAGTGAAATCTTTACTGTTGCCAAGATAATCCATCCACCTGACAGGTGTGGCATATTAAGAAGCTGATTAAACTGCATGATCATTACACAGGTGCACCTTGTGTTGGGATAAGAGTTTTTTTTAATGCAGTTGTCACAACACAGTGCCACAGATGTCTCAAGTTTTGAGGGAGCGTGCAATTGGCATGCAGACTGCAGGAATGTCCACCAGAACTGTTGCCAGAGAATTTAATGTTAATTTCTCTACCATAAACCACCTCCAATGTCGTTTTAGAAAATTTGGAAGTATGTACAACCACAGACCACGTGTAACCACGCCAGCCCAGGACCTCCACATTCAGCTTCTTCGCCTGCAGGATTGTCTGAGAACAGCCACCCGGACTGCTGATGAAACTGAGGAGTATTTCTGTCTGTAATAAAAGCCCTTTAGTGAGGAAAAAATCATTCTGATTGGCCTATGCCCTCCCATGGCTGCGTCCCTGCCAAATCATGTGAAATCCATATATTTATTTCAATTGACTGATTTCAAGTTAAAAAACAGGAGAAGAACTGTAAACTCAGTAAAATCATTGCAATTTTTGCATGTTACATTTATATATTTTTTCAGTATACTATCGAGTTGGACCCCCTTTGCCTCCAGAACTCCCTGAATTCTTCAAGGGAATGGATTCTACAAGGTGTCAGAAACATTCCAACGTTTGGTATCAAGGTACAATTGATACAATTTGCTACAATTGGTGTTTTGGGACCTAACGTGTGCCAGGAAAACATCCCCCACACCACTGCCACCAGCATGATGGGGCCATGGTTTCATGCTGTTTACACCAAATCCTGACTGCCTTCAGCATGACGCAACAGGAACAGGGATTAATTGGACTAGGCAATGTTTTTCCACTCAATTGTCCAGTGTTGGTGATCGCGTTCCCACTGGAGACGCTTCTTCTTATTTTTAGCTGATTGGAGTGGAACCCGGTGTGGTTGTCTGCTGCAACAGTCCATCCGTGAAAAGGACACACGAGTTGTGTGCACCGAGATGCCATTCTGCACACCACTGCGCCGTTATTTGCCTGTTTGTGGCCCGCCTATGAGTTTGTACGATTCTTGCCATTCTCCTTTGACCTCTCTCGTTAACGAGCTGTTTCCGCCCACAGGACTGCCACTGACTGGACGTTTTTTTGTTTGTCGCACCATTATCGGTAAACCCTAGACACTGCTGTGTATGACAAGCCCAGTGGACCGTCCGTTACTTAGATACTGGAACCGGCGCGCCTGGCACCGACGATCATATCACACTCGAAGTTGCTTAGGTCACTCGTTTTGCCCATTCTAACGTTTAATCGAAGCAGTAACCAGATGCCTGTCTGCCTGCTTCATAAAGTAAGCAACGGCCATGTGACTCACTGTCTGTAGGAGCGAACCGTTTTCATGAACGGGGTGATGTGTCTAATAAACTGGCCACTGAGTGTGTATTTCCACACTAAGATGATAATGCCCTTTTAGTGTAAGAGCTGTCTGAAAAGACTACCTGGCATTTCTGCCTGTTTTGGTGGGATGAAGTTTTGGCCTGCCTGTTGACCGTTAATAGACCAATAAGAAAGAGAGTTCCAAACCTCTCTGCCAATAACAGCTTTTTTTCACCTTTCCCCTCCCCACTCAGACCGCTCACAGACAGTCCTAGAAAAACAATTTGTTTGAGAAATTGCTCTTTGCTAAGCCATCTTTTTGACAATGTTAATTGAAAACCCACATTAAGGTACTTAACGTAAATTGTTACCCAGAAATGATTTGATATTGGAATCAAAATGGCTGCATTGGACCTTTTAATTCAAATGAAAATTGCCAAAACACAAATACAATCAAAACACCGTTTTCAACAGTTATAAAATAGACCTATTAGCTGCCTCATAATAATAGGTAAAACCTTGTAGGGTGTTTTTGGTAGTTTCCTGCGTGATGTGAGCTCAGACTGCGCATGCCATTAACGATGAAGCAGGAAGTCATCTTTCTCTGTGGAAGAACAACGAAGGAGGACGCATGGAGGTTGTATGCGCTCGCACCAATATTATTATTATTATTTGCAACAACTTGTTGAGTTCCCCGTTCAGGCAACAGGTAGGTGGCTAATAACATTAGGCAGTCGGTTTTATTCAATAATAATGCAAATTGGTGTTTTAGCTGGCTATATAAAATACCAGAACACTAGCATGTTAGCTAACCTGAATGTAACGTTTCCGCCGTCAAAATAAGGATTATATCATTCCCTCTAAAAATGGATTCGAAATCATTTACCTAGTTTTCTGTAATATAATCGTCCCGTTTCAATGATACAATTTTATTGACTAGGTTAGTAAGCAAACCGTTTCCTTGTCACTGGTGCGCTGCGCTCGAGGGCCACGAATCAATGCCACTGATCACGTGAGTAGGCAGACTGTCGGGTCCATAATGTAGTTTGCGCTAGGGTAAGCGAGAGACTGGTAATGTATGGATATTGTCTGGCAAAGGGTGCAGCTCATTAATGATTTAATAATCATTCATTTAGTTTGCTAATTAACCACTCCCCCCATGTTTATGCTCAAATTGGTGCATCCCGCAGACATTTGAGGCACTTGTCGGTGCATGTGGGCTGTTGGCAGTCATACTATGGATACTTTTACCAAAATAAATTGACTGTTTACTCTTGGATCTTAGTATCATGTGTGAATGGAATGGGCCCATAGTAAAACAATTAATGACTTATCGAACAGTAAATTGGGCCTAAATGTCCCAGCAGTATTGTAATAAATCATACTGTCCGCTGCTTGTCCCAGATCCGATGATAAATGGCCCCTTTGTCATTTCGACCCCTATTGTTAGTTAGGTTACTGCACACCTGCTCTGGTCACCGATCATCGGATACCACGGTGGTCTGTTAATTGTCTTCGCAATGACTTCATTGTGGAATCTCGACTTTGGACGTCTCAAAGGAGTAAAGGTCTTGGTTAAGGTCGTGATCTGCTGTTGAACCTTCCTTGGAAATGCTGCAGTGTGGGCTTTCATTGTGCAGTACTCCCAAGCTGTGTTAAATGTGCCCCCTGACCCTAAGTTCATTACTCATTTTAGCTGTCTAGTTGTGTTCGGAGTGCATTGGCTATTCCTTCAGTACAGCTTATCCATGCAAGATAAAAACCAATAGTGCCACACCAGTTTCCTGGCAATTACTTGGGAGTACTATTTGTGGATGTCACTCATACTTTTTCAAAGTGCAGAATGCTTCCCATAGATCTGAATGTGGCTCTTTTAATATCTGAGCAGTAGAGTTGTGTGCAATCTGAATCCCAGAATTAGCTGAACCTCGAGAGCTGTGTAGGCTGATATATGACAGTGTTTTTAAATATACAGCAGCAGGAATTTAACTTCAGGTTTTATGTATTTCTCTTATAGCGTTCATGGACTTGAAGGGTGTTGAAGGATCCAGACACTGATGCATCCTTTGTTGTACTGGAGTGAGTCGTCCATTCTTAAACCAAGGTTTATTAAAAGGCCTAGAGTTATCATTTTTGCCGTTTACCCATCTGACTAAATTTGGTTGCTGAGACTAACTGAACTACCAGTAAAATCACAACACTGACCATACCACAACTGTCAGTCAAATTTGATTTATTTTTTTGTCGCAAAGTTAATTCAGTTTTTTCACAGGTTTTTCTTTTGGGGACAGATGGTGCTGGCTATGCCAGTAGTGTACTGAGGTGAGTTAATTCCTAACTATAAGCTATGCTCTGCTAGTCGGTTGTTCTGCTGGTACTGTGATGACTTCACACATTTGCCGTTTACCCATCTGACTAAATTGGGGTGTTGAGACTGTGACTAACTGAACCACCAGCATTATTCTAACTAAAGAATACCCTTTCAACCCACAACATCTCGATTGGTGGCCAATGATCATCAGTATAACAATGTTTTTCTCCCACAGATTTGATTGGCTGGCAGGGTACTGAAGACGCTATAAGAGATCTACACCAGGGGTGTCACTCATTCCATAGAGAGCCTAGTGTCTGTGGGTTTGGGGTTTTCCTTTCAGTTAAGGCTTAGACAACCAGGTGATGGAGTGACCTTAACTCGTCAATCAAGTACAGGGAGCAGTGAAAACCTGCATACACTGCCCTTCGTGCAATGAGTGACACGCAATCTACATCTTGTTTTTGGTGAGTTAGGCCTATACCTTCTCGTTTCCACTGGCATTAACTGACTAGTATACAACCAGCCCACTTGAGTGGCCTGTTTGAAATCTGTTTTCCCTTCGGTTAATGTTGTGATGGGTTATCATTTTTGCCATTTACCCATCAGACCATTATTGGGGTGCTGATAGTGTGACTAACTGAACTACCATTATTTTGAGATATTTTACATTGTCTATCAAATGATAATTTTAATAAGATTCTGTTCTTTCGTAGAGTTAATGGGCCAGGATGTATATTGAAGACTGACGTAGATCTTGCCCTGTGGTGAGTAAAATATTATTTTTAATCTGAGGGCCAAACATGTCTTTGATCTGCAAATGTGCACGAAACTGGAGTTGTGATTGAGTTCTACATTTTGCCATTTACCCTTCAGACTAAATTGGGATGCTGAGAGAGACTTCCTGAACTACAGTATAATTGCTTGCATATTTTGCCTAACTACAATCAAATGATAGTCATGCTAATAGACTGTTCTCTCCTAGATTGGGTTTGATGATCCAGTATGTGGAATATGAAGACTTACACTCACCATAGGGTTGAGATTTGAGGGCTAAATAGCCAATTGGTTTCCTTCAGTCTTCTACTGGAGTTGTGATGACTTCTCACTTTTGCTGTTTACTGATCTGACTAAATTGGGATGCTGTGACTAACTGAACTGCCAATATTAGCATTGATCATTACAGGTAGACGCAGCAGCGATATGGTAAAGGGGATAGTGGGTCAATTTCCACAACAGAGTGAAGCGTGTGCATCTTGCTTAGCTCAATATCTGCGGTGCACCTCGTGGCAGGGGCATTTTGCAGGGTCTACCTTCAATCATTAAACCTGCAATCCCTGACTAAGGTTTGAGACTCTTATTTCATCATGCAGGATTGTTAGGCCTGCAGTAGGGGAGTTATTTCCTGGGTTGAGAGGTGTCAACTAAGATTTTTCTACCCGTGTTCATTAATTTTAAATGGAATTGATGCCTTTTCTGCTAATTTACCCTGCTTAAAAGCCATTCATTTGAATTACCAGCATTGCAACTACACCCACAATGGTAGAAAGTTGTAGGTTGATGGCTAATCACATTAGACAATGGTCATTTATTTAACTGATTTCTTCTATTCATTGACAATTCACAAGGTTTGGAAAGCGGTGCATGAACTCCTTCACAAATGTGACCCTGGAGACCTAAACTATCACCATATTTTCAACATTCTTGCCTGTCAAAAAAGCACAACCTTGGTCTGACTCCCCTGCTTAAGGTTAAATGTTTTTTCTTTTTCTGCCCTGTTATGAAATAAAATATTTTATGGTACATTAAACGCAAAAAAAAATTCTGCCTACATTGAAACATGAATGTTACAGTTCATGTATTAGACCCTAATCAATGGATTTCAATTGACTGCAGGTGCGTAGCCATGGGTTGGAATAGAATTAGTTTTATCACCTGTCTGGGTGGTTTATCGGATGTACTGCCAAATTCTCATTCAATACTCTTGTGGACATTCCTGCAGTCAGCATGCCAATTCCACTCTCCCTCAACCTGATGTGGTTTCAGCAATCATGCTGTTTAATCAGATACTTGGTATGACACACTTGTCACGTGGATGAATTATCTTGGCAGAGGAGAAATGCTCAATGTGAAGTGCTTTGTGCGTATAGAAAATTTCTTGGATCAATACGTTGCGTTTCTTTATTCTTCTGAGTAGCTCATTTCACCATTGAAATTCAATATAGAAAAATCCTTTAACTTAGCTGTGGTCCTATTCCTCCTCAGTGATGTAGCTGGCGGCCCCGGGGGCGTAGGCGTAGACAAAGTGCAGGATGCTCTGTTGGAGCTGCTCCAGGATAAGGTCTCTCCTGTGGAGAGCTTCCAGGTCACACAGGTCACAGGGAAATGCTGCGTCGGGTGGGATAACGAGCGCTGAGGCTCCTGTAGGTAGAGGGAGCAGTCCCCAGACCAACTATCAGGGAAAATCTAGACCAGTCCACACTGACTGCTATTACTAGAGCAAAGAAGATCATGGCCAGGATACTCTTGCCTGTAGCTACACCTGCATGTGACTGATAATGTGATTTCCCTGTAGAAATCCCCACTCACTGACATTAAAGCAAGACCTAGGCATGGCTGCGGGATTCTTCACCATGCTCTGCTGATGTATTTTTCTCCCCGTATACAGGAGTATTAAAGACTTTGCACTAGTTGGGGGGGTGGCACCCTAGACAAAAGAAAGGTTGGACTGCGACATCTCTAGAAATGGTGCCGAGTCTGGAGGGGTTTGTTCTTTGACTGTTAATTAGCCACGATATGTGATTTCAACATGGCAAATGGGATCTATGAGTTTGGCTGCTGACTTGGCCTTCGGTCCTGTGTGTCATACCATGTCTGAGAGTGATGGAGTTTTCACACAGCAACACAGCGATCACTGCATCCTCCTCCAGCACTGTGCTTCTCAGACACAGTTTACTGTGGGCCTCAGCCAGGGAGATCCTGGAAGAAACATGCCAATAAAGACAATTAGAAGTAAACAAATGTCTAGTTTTTAGCTAAGCAGAATTTACTGTGAGTAATGGTACAGTTACTAACTGGCAATGAAATGCATCATGTAGGAACAGACCATCAGATCTGGAAAAACCTGTCTTAGTGATAAGCCTTTTGTATATCTATATAGTAACACTGATGAAATTGTGTAAAAATAAACTGATACTACCACTGAAAATATTTTCCAGCCTACACAAAAAATAGTCTAGGTTCTGTAAATTAATGATTGCCCTCCACCTTGTGGAGAAATATGACATTACAGAACACTTCTAAAGCTGCAGGTTTCCTGAGAATTTGAAGGGATTTTTCTCTTACAGTTATATCAGATTTGACAAATGCCCAAGTTAAACACAAATAAGTAAAAGGGTGATGTGTATAAATATTAAACATGGTATTTTTGAAATGAATAACCCTCAGCGTGTGGTAGGCCCTTACAGTAGCTTAATGGAGGCCACAGACACCTTTGCACCATGGCCCGAGTCTGAGCGGACCCTTCTGCTAGCCATGTAATAGCCATGGATCATCATCTCTGCCCCAGGGCTCAGCTCTGTCTGGATCCTCTGGGTGTGGGCCAGAAGCTAGGGGAAGGAAGAGAGTGCAGCCCGGAGAGCCCCTCGATGGTAAGTCAATGTTGTCAGTCACAAAGCATCTAAAAGTGCGGATGTATTTTTTATATGTGCCATAAATTACATGAAAGGTAAATATCATCATTATAGTGTACAGTATTGTGTGGTTTTACCTCCTTATAGTCCTGTGTGGTGAACTGCATGCAGGATGGGTAGAGGGGCTCTCCAGGCTGCACTGCCTGTCTGAGGGTGTGCACCGTCTGGGCTAGCAGGGCCTGCTTTCCCCCTGCCTCCCGACACAGGATCACCAGACCAAAGGCCTCGGCCAACTGGGCAGGGACCGGGCCCATGTCCTACACACACAATGGATCACAGATTTTCATGTGGCTGATAGCTAATTTTGTTAAAATACCTTAACATGGAAGTACTATATTTACCACTAGAGTACTGTTTCTTGTCCATCCTGAATAGGCAGAGGCCAAAGTGGAAGAGAACCTGAAAGCGTTTTTGGACAGCAGCCTGTTCCATGAGTGGAACAATTAACTACATCCTCTGAAGAGAGTAAATTGTCTCCCCTTCCTGCTTTGCCTACATAAAGCAAACGCCTAAACAGACAATTGGCTGGCTCAGATTTGACATTTCGGGAACACATATTTGCCAGTGCTGAGTGCTATCGGCATTGTGTGGTAGGAGAAAAGGTTTCAAACTGCTCACATGGAATAGCATTGTTGCAGAATCACCATATCAGACAACAAACCAATGGGGGCACTCACATTTATCAAGTGCAGTAGTCCAATAAATTTGAATGGTAATGTAAATTCAACAACTATGACCCACCACTGTTCCCAGCACTGTACTGTCAGTTCTGGTGGTCTTGTTTGAGGGAGCTGTGGAGTCTGCCAAGGCCCAGAAGCTGCACTGGACAGGGAAGGAGATCTGCTGGTCAGCATCCTCTCCATACTTCTTCCCTGGGATGATCACAGACACTGTCCGACTCTCCAGAGCTGGGTGGGGAAGGAGAGCGGTCAAAGGTGAACTAACTGTTGGTGGTGGATAGAAGGCGGGGCAAAGGCAAAGGCCCCGTGTGAAACCAGTCCCTTGGGCTATACACTCATAACTTACTCTATACTTTGTGTCACAGGAGGTGCCATAATGTTGCATTGCTACAGCTGTATCAGACTGGCTCCAGGCTACAAGGTAAGCAGGGCTCTGTACCTGACTGAAGGGCATCCATCTTATCTTTCTTGTGGTGGCCCAGGTCCCCGAGCATGCAGATGCCCCCAGTGGCCAGCAGGGCGGAGCCAGCGTGGATGTTAGCCGTGCCTGCTCCGTGTTCATCACGAGAAAGAGAGGCAAACATCTCCCCTGTCGCAGGGTGTCTCACCCCACGGCCAGCCAGACCCAGGCTGTACGTCATCAGCCTAAGACGGGGGTAACGGAGGCTGGCTCTCAACTATTTATTTATGCTGTTGACTTGAATATAGGCATAGTATAATTTTACTGTAGTAATGTTATTGTTTTGGCCATTGTATTGTGCTTCCTAAGAACATGGTTGATTGATTGACTGATTCAGAGATTGATGAATTGACTGTCTGACTGAAGCATTATAATGCAAGACCTTTCCAGTATGAGTGTGTCAGTCGTCAGCGCTAGCAGGTCCAGGCAGTGCAGTGAGTCTGGGTTGTCCTCCCGGCCCTGGACCAGGCTAAGCAGCAGGCCCAGCTTCAGAGTGCTGTACAAGCCCGGGGGAACCACAGGGGATCCAAACGTGTTAGCCACAATGGCAGAGAACCTCCAGGGGGAACAGGCTGTTGCCGTCAACAGGGCCTGGAAGTTAGAGCTGATGGTGCCCGTGTCTGGGGGGTGTGGTTGAAGGAAAAGAAGAGGGGTGGAATGAATCTACTGGACTGTGAGGTGTTGTCATTGAATATACAGTACCAGTCAAAAGTTTGGACACCTACACATTCAAGGGTTCTTTATTTGCTGTATTTTCTACATTGTCGAATATTAGTGAAGACAAACTATGGAAACAATCATAATATATTTTATTTTAGATTCTTCAAAGTAGCCACCCTTTGCGCATTCTCTCAACCAGCTTCACCTGGAATGCTTTTCTAACAGTCTTGGAGTTCCCACATATTCTGAGCACTTGTTGGCTGCTTTTCCTTCACTCTGTGGTCCAAACCATCTCAATTGGGTTGACGTCGGGGGATTGTGGAGGCTAGGTCATCTGATGCAGCACTCCATCACTCTCCTTCTTGGACAAATAGCTCTTACACAGCCTGGAAGTGTTTTGGTTTATTGTTCTGTTGAAAAACAAATGATAATCCTACTAAACGCAAATCAGATGAGATGGAGTATTGCTGCAGAATGTTGTGGTAGCCATGCTGGTTAAGTGTGCCTTGAATTACAAATAAATCACCAGCAAAGCACCATCACACATCCCCCATGCTTCACGGTGGGAACCACACATGCTGAAATCATCCGTTCACCTACTCTGCATCTCACAAAGACACGGCGGTTGGAAACAAAAATCTCCAATTTGGAGCCAAAGGACAGATTTCCACCGATCTAATGTCCATTACTCGTGTTTCTTGGCCCAAGCAAGTCTATTCTTCTTATTGGTGTCCTTTACTAGTGGTTTCTTTGCAGCAATTCGACTATGAAGGCCTGTTTCAAACAGTCTCCTCTGAAGAGTTGATGTTGAGATGCGTCTGTTACTTGAACTCTGAAGCATTTATTTGGGCTGCAATTTCTAGTGCTGGTAACTCTAATGAACTTATCCCCTGCAGCAGAGGTAACAATGGGTCTCCTTTTCCTGTAGCGGTCCTCATGAGAGCCAGTTTTTTTTCATAGCGCTTAATGGTTTTTACGACTGCACTTGAAGAAACATTTTCTGGATTGACTGACCTTCATGTCTTAAAGTAATGGTGGACTGTTGTTTCTCTTTGTTTATTTGAGCTGTTCTTGCCATAATATGGACTTGGTCTTTTACCAAATATAGGGCTATCTTCTGTATACCAATCCTACCTTGTCACAACACAACTGATTGGCTCAAACTCATTAAGGGAAAAAAATCCACAAATTAACTTAACAATTTAATTGAAATGCATTCCAGGTGACTACCTCATGAAGCTGGTTGAGAGAATGCCAAGAGTGTGCAATGCTGTCATCAAGGCAAAGGGTGGCTATTTGAAGAATCTCATAAAATATATTTAGATTTGTTTTACACTTAGTTACTACATGATTCCATATGTGTTGTTTTTATGTCTTCACTATTATTCTACAATGTAGAAAATAGGTCAAATAAATAAAAACCCTGGAATGAGTAGGTTTGTCCAAACTTTTGACTGTAATGTTCTGGTATAAGCAAGTCAGAGGTCACAGTCCTCACACACACATACATGTTCCTTATGAATGGCTTTCTCGGAGTAGCTGAAAATCAGACCTATAGATTCTGAATAGGATTTAATGTAAGCTGATCTGTACCATTGTAAGCATGCATATAGGTCCTTACATTCAGGCTCCCACGGTTGAACGCTATTGGCCTCCACACTCCAGGTGACGTTGGGCCACTGGTGGACATGGGCCGGTATGCCCAGCACCCTGTACAGACGTCCAATCCTCATGGAGTTACACAGCTCATCTACAATGTTGTGAGGGAAACAGAACCATAACACTCAGAGGGGTTGTCTGGTTCTGTCTTGCTTTTTCCTAATTATTTGAGGAACATGCAAGGCACCTACACACCCCTGCCAAGAGCAACACAGGAACCAGGCCCTTGGAACAAAGATCTCACTGTGTGTACGTTGTGTGACCCAACTAATGAGTGTTTCTTACACTTATTAACATATATGTTTAGTAACATGATCTCGCTGTGTTGAATTCCTCCAGAAGACTAGGTCAACAGAATATGCTAATACTGGCACTGAGAATCACTGCTCTCTCAGGGGTAATGGCTGGACAATGTTATTGGAGGGCACAGGAACACCTAATATCTCACCCAGGGGCACTACTGCGTGGCTGGCTACTCAAACCTCTATTTTAACTCTTCCCCCATTGGATTTAGGCACCAAAATGAAATTTGTAATGGAAAAGAGAAAATTCCAAACAAACTTCTAAGTTACTTTTCTAAGGAGATAAAGTCAAATCTATTAAAAACAAAATCTTGACTTGCAATATGTGAACATTACAAAACGTTTGGGCAAAATGATCATTATTATGTGAGCTTACCTCTGAGAAACAGGGTGACAGACTGGTACCTGAGGGCACTGGGAGGATGGACTTTCAGGACATCCAGTGCTTTAACATGGATCAGCTCTACAAGCTGCTTGTCTGTTTCCAAACCACATTATATTTACATTACAAAAGGTCAGTCATTTAGCAGATGTTCTTATCCAGTGCATCCATCTTAAGGTAGCTGGATGAGACAATCACATTCAAGTACATTTTCTTCAATAAAGTAGCTGTCAGCAAAATCAGAGCTAGTAAGAAACGACGAGCTACATGTAAGAATGGCATGTGAGGCTACTTCATCAGGTATCATTTAGGGAATTCTCACCCCCCAGGACCCGGAACTTGATGTCCTCTTTGAGGTGAGAGGAGCAGAGCAGGCAGCTGAAGTCACTCCTCACTGTGGCTGACTCAGTGGCTCCGGGTGCGTGCACTCTGATGTGATGGAACCCTGAGGATAACATATTACAGAATTTGTAAATGGCATTACCGTGTTGTTATGAAAACAGAAATAGGTTACTTGTAATCAGGCCTACCTGTTGAGCAGGGACAGTCCTCCTCAGAACAGAGAAACCTGGCTCCCTGAGTGTACTTGGAGACCCTAGTCATCGCGATGGCCAAGCCCTCCATGGCAACAGGTCTCATGGGGCCATAACCACAGGGAAACTCACAGAGGTCCAAGGTGTACTCAGGGAACGGAGGTAAGTGTGTAAACTTCAGGATCACATTCACCTGACTTTCTGTGTGGATTTTCTCTATGAGGGAGAGTGTCTTTATTGACAGAAAACAAACCTGAAAGAGTGACAACAACAAAAACAAATACCAGTATGTTCAAAATTCAAGGTTTGAATAAGGGGTAATGTAAATGGGAGATGTTTTGGACTTACAGATTGAAACAGTGCTGTAGCTTTGAGGGGGTCATTGAGAACACAGTCACCCAATCTAGGATCCAGTTCGATTAGGTCTGAAGGGTTCACACGGATACAGAACCGATACACAGCTTCATTTCGCTGGATGTCTGAAGGGAATAGGTACTTGGGTGATTGATGTAGCTGTTATAAAGTCAACTCTATCAATTTACATAACCATATCAGTTATTTAACAGTTTGCTGTCATCTATGAAGGACTGCGTCTCACGTGTCACCACATCCTCCAAGTGGGTTCAGGGTTGCCTAGGTTACCCTTTCCTCAGGAGTCACACAATCCCATTAGCTAGCTAGCACTGACCGAAAGCTTTCGTTAGCTAGCCTACAACTGGCCCTTAAAACTTACCGTTGAATGGTTTGCAGTCTTCAGCAAGTTGAAGAAGAGCTCCACTTCTGTCTAGAAAAGACAAAACTGACTCTTTCAGTAAGAAAACGTCTTCCATTTTATGTTACCGACTGACTAACGTTAGCTAAAGAGTTGGCTGAAGAGACTAGTCACAGTCAAGATATCACGCGACTTGAACATTTGAACTGTGCTCGCTAATTTGAGTGCACAGACAGACAAGTCCCCCCATCTCCGTAATAAACAAGACATCGAAAACAAACTTGTTGGTTCATTTAATTATTATTTTAATGTACAGTACATCCAAGGCATTGTATTGAACAATGAGGCATGTTGACAACACTCGTTAGTTAGAAATGGTATGGAAATCCTAGTCTGGTGGTTGAGGTTTTCTGTGAGGATTTCTAAGGAATATCTGAGTGTCAATTAAGGCAAGATTATGAGCTTGTAAACAAACACAGACAGGCAAGCAAACCACAGAAATAAATCAGATGGCGCAGCACCTGTTTGCAAAGTAAAGTCACTGGAGCCATGACAGAAAAGGTCTATATAAACACAATGAAAATCTGAACTGAAATGACCTCTGTCAACACAAGACTATATTTAGTGACCTAGTATTTCCGACTGAGAACTCCCCCACCACAAACTAACAATGAATCTATAAATAAACCTACTACAAGCACTTTCTAAATATACCATTAACCAGTGATCTTGTTAGGATAACAAATCTTTTGATATTGGAAGAGACAAAACAATTCCTTTTAGCTGTTCTGAAAGTATATAAATGACATGTTCACTGCCATTTCATTAAATCTGCTTTTAAAGTGGAACGAAAAGATTTTGAGGAAGCGCTTTCATCCCAACTCGCCACTTAAATGTAGGATTTTATTTCGGGGACATTTTTTTTTTTTTTTTACCCACCCCACCCTGACAACATCACACCGAATGTCCTCGTTTCTTCAAACAAAGAACCAAAATGGACATGAGCCAACAACCAATACATGTGTCAAGAAATAAATCTGGCCAACATTTCTTAAAAATATAATTTGTTATATAAATATCATTAGGTAAAAATAAAGGTTTCTTGACACAGTCTGCAACCCAAACCCTTTTCATAAGTGCTGTCTGATCACAACTTCTGCTCACTTTGGCTTTTCTCAAAACGGGTTCATCCACAATATAAATTCTTCCCTTTTATTCAGAATATTTAGGACAGTTTAAGGTAGTGTTTTTCAGTCCTGATCCTGGAGACACACAGGGGGTGCAGGCTTTGTTCCAGACCAGCACTAACACACCTAAATACACTCAACAAGCTACTGGGCTGGAACAAATAAATCCTGCATACCCTATAGATTTCCAGGACCAGGATAGAATAATACTGGGTTAAGGTCAAGGCTCTACAGTGCATCCATTTTGATCGCATATGTGCCTTAAGATTTTGCTGTGCGACATGGAATTTTTATTTAGGAGCACCAGTTCGCCTAGAATAATTAAGGATTCTAGCTTTCTTACCTAAAATATTTCTCAATGTGGTCCTACATTTCTTTGTGTGCACCTACATTTTTCAACTTAGGTGCACACGTGCTCCTTGTAAAAAATAAAAATTAAGGCAATTTCACAGAACTCTGGGGCAGGTCCTCACAGCAAGTCTTTCATAGGAAGGAGTCATCTGAGGGGGGTGCGTAGGAAAAACCTAGGAAGGCATCATCAGCCTCCATTACACTGGCGTTGACTATGGCATGTTCAGTATAGCACACAGAGTTTGGAACGGTCTCATCTGTGAATTCTGGATCAAAGTTTGTGATGTCGTAAGGAGAATTCTGCAAAACAGGAAAGAGGAAAAAACAAACATCAGTTCATTCATGCTTGTGGTCTGATGTTGCATCTGCCGTGTGTTACCATACATCAGAATCACATGTAACCCTGAGAACATTTACCACATTGGGAGTGAATGGAGGTGGAACCTTTCTCTGTTCCAGGTCATCCCACTTGATCGCAGAGAAGAAGTTATGTGCTTTGATCTCATTCTGAAAAAAAGAGAATAGATATTTTTCAGTTCTAGAACAACCAAGGCAAATGCTATTACTTCATACTGATGAAAGCGATGTAATGCAATCCATCTGCCAAGAAGAAATGAACATTGCCAGACACTGCAGCTATTGAGCAACTCCTGGTCATGACAATGTTTCTCCACCAGAGAGAGTCAGATGCCATCAGCTACAGCAATACATGAGTCACAGTTGTGAGACTATGAAGCATACTGCTGTGTTACTTAAATAAATGGTAGCTTGGGATCTAGAGCACTGTAGGCTGCTGAGGGGAGAACAGCTCACAATAATGGACGGAACGGAGCACATGGAATGGCATAAAACACCTGGAAACCATAGGTTTTATGTAATTGTTACCATTCCAACTATTCCGCTCCATTCACACCATGATCCCGCACTCTCCAAGTAAGGTGCCACCAACCTCTTGTGACTTCGAGGAAGGTCCATTTGTGTGTATTTAGTGAGTTTGGTGTATTTAAAAAGTCTTGGGTCACTGCAATATTTTCTAACTAAATGAGATGGGTGACATAAAACCATAAACCACTGCCATGCTGTGAGGGTCACCACTCACAAAGTCGTCTCTGGAGCCCAGTCTGTGTGTGCCGTCCTTCTCCAGTAGAGCCTGCAGGAGGGACCAGGCCGTGTTGGACGCTCCAGGACGCATCATCAGGGGTTTGTGGAGGATGTTTTCATACATCTCATGGGTGTCTCTGCTGTAGAACGGAGGCTGTGGAACAGAGGGGAGATAGATGTGTGTTACTGTTAAGACAGTGTGTGATCAGGCATTATGTCAAGGGTGTGTTCTGTCCGTACATATTGTGCCTGTTTTCAATGTCTACTACTGTAACTCACCAGGCCAAAGAGCATTTCATAGAGCACTGATCCTAGACACCACCAGTCCACTGTGTTGTCATACGGTTGTTTCCTCAGGACCTCTGGAGCTAGGTACTAGGGTGGGGGGGGGGGTTAAATAAATTAGCAATGACAGGCCTTTTCAGTTTCAATCCAGAACAGTGATCCAGACATTAAAAAAGGTTATTATGCCTTATTACATATGCTGTCCTGGAAAACATGTTCAACTTTACCTCAGGTGTCCCACAAAATGTGCTTGTCGTCTCGGCTTGGGAAATGCCTTCCTTGCACAATCCGAAGTCCGTCAAAACTATATGTCCCTTTAAAGAAGGGGAGTCAGGGACAATTTTAGACAGTGTTTGCCACCATTATCCTCAGTCAGAACTGAAGAATATACATTTTCTTTGTGGAATTTTGGCCAGAGTAGCCAACTCTCAGGACACTCGCAATTTCCTCTCAATAAGGCCGGTCAGGAAACGCATTAGTTAAACAATCAAATCACAAACGTTCTCTTCTAAACTGAAAATGACACTGCCGTTCGTGTGAGATGTGTTAGCTGGTGAAGGATTAGGCTTCACCACAGACACTTGCTTTCTTTATAACCTGTTGGATTATGAGACATTCATCTCAATTTTTTCCAATGACTAAACTCAGCAAAAAAATAAAAACGCCCCTTTTCAGGACCCTGGCTTTAAAAGGTAATTTGTCAAATTCAAAATAACTTCACAGATCTTCATTGTAAAGGGTTTAAACACTGTTTCCCATGCTTGTTCAATGAACCATAAACAATTAATGAACATGCACCCGTGGAATGGTCGTTAAGACACTAACCGCTTAGGCAATTAAGGTCACAGTTATGAAAACTTAGGACTGCAGATGTGGCCAGGGTAATAAATTGCAATGTGAGACGCCTAAGAGGGAGACAAGATGGACAGCTGATCGTCCTCGCAGTGGCAGAACACATGTAACAACACTTGCACATGATCGGTACATCTGAACATCGCAACTGCGGGACAGGAACAGGATAGCAACAACTGCCCGAGTTACACCAGGAACGCACAATCCCTCCATCAGTGCTTAGACTGTCCGCAATAGGCTGAGAGAGGCTGGACTGAGGGCTTGTATGCCTATTGTAAGGCAGGTCCTCACCAGACATCACTGGCAACAATGTCGCCTATGGGCACAAACCCACCGTCGCTAGACTAGACAGGACTGGCAAAAAGTGCTCTTCACTGACGAGTCACGGTTTTGTCTCACCAGGGGTGATAGTCGGATTTGCGTTTATCTTTCAAGGAATGAGTTTTACACCGAGGCTTGTACTCTGGAGTGGGATAGATTTGGAGGTGAAGGGTCCATCATGATCTGGGGTGGTGTGTCACAGAATCATCAGACTGAGCTTGTTGTCATTGCAGGCAATCTCAATGCTGTGCGTTACAGGGAAGACATCCTCCTCCCTCATGTGGTACCCTTCCTGCAGGCTCATCCTGACATGACAATTCCACCAGCCATACAGCCCCCCACCCCCTTTGTTCTGGGACACAATATTCCATTTCTGTTAGTTACATGTCTGTGGATCTTGTTCATACAAATATTTACACATGTTAAGTTTCCTGAAAATAAAAGCAGTTGACAGTGTGAGGACGTTTCTTTTTTTGCTGAGTTTAGTAGTAAACACTGAAAACATTTAAACTCTACAAAAATATAAAAACGCAACAATTTAAAAGATTTTACAAAGTTAGTTCATCTAAAGAAATCAGTCAATTGAAAAAAATAATTAGGCCCTAATCTATGGATTTTACATGACTTGGAATACAGATGGTCCCATCTGTTGGTCCCAGATAAAAAAAAATATATTATTTTTTTAACTTAGGGGCGTGGATCAGAAAACCAGTCAGTATCTAGTGAGACCACCATTTGCTTCATGCAGAGCAACGCATCTCCTTCGCAGGCTGTTGATTGTAGTCTGTGGAATGTTGTCCCGCTCCTCTTTAATGGCTGTGCGAAGTTGTTGGATATCAAATCCATTTTATTTGTCACGTGCCGCATACAACTGGTGTAGTAGCACTTACAAGCCCTTAACCAACAATGCAGTTCAAGAAATAGAGTTAAGAAAATATTTACTAAATAAACTAAAGTAAAAAAAAAAAAAAAAATTACAAATTAACAATAAATATTGGCAAACTAGAACACGCCGTCTTACAAGTTGAGCCAAAGCATCCAAAACATTTTCAATTGGTGACATGTCTGGTGAGTATGCAGGCCATGGAATAAATGGTACATTTTCAGCTTCCAGGAGTTGAGTACAGATCCTTGCTACAATATCATGCTGAAACATGAGGTGATGGCGAAGGATGAATGGCACAATGGGCCTCAGGATCTCGTCACGGTTTCTATGTGCATTCATATTGCCATTGATAAAATCCAATTGTGTTCGTTGTCCGTAGCTCATGCCTACCCATACCATAACCCCGCTGCCACCACATGGCACTCTGTTCACAACGTTGACGTCAGCAAACCGCCTGCCCACACGACACATTACACATAATCGGTTGTGAGGCCGGTTGGAAGTACTGTCAAATTCTCTTAAATAACGTGAGAGGTGGTTTATGGTAGATAAATTAAAATCTGTGGACATTCCTGCTCTAGTGGACATTCCTGCAGGCAGCATGCAAATTGCACGCTCCCTCAAAAATTGAGACCTCTGTGGCATTGTGTTGTGTGACAAAACTGCACATTTAAGAGTGGCCTTTTATTGTCCCCAGCACAAGGTGCACCTGTGTAATGATCATGCGGTTTAATCAGCTTCTTGATATGCCACAACTATCAGGTGGATGGATTATCTCGGCAAAGGAGAAATGCACACTAACAGTGATGTAAACAAATGTGTGCACACATTTTGATAGAAATAGGCTTTTTGTGCATATGGAACATTTCTGGGATCTTTTATTTCAGCTCATGAAAACATGGGACCAACATGTTGAATTTATATATTTGTTTCAGTGTAGTAAAGGCTAAACTAAAGTAAACACTTTCCTTGAGGTTAAACTGATATGCAGAATTATTTGGGGTAATGTTAAAATACCAGGTAGACTACATTCATGGGAGGAGGATTTCAGTTGTCAAGATACATTTGTACGAAGGCAGTTGTTAAGCAAAAAGATTGCTAATGCAGTTTCGATTGCATACAGCCCTAAGCTACTCCACATATAAAACAGATTACTTATGCACTGCAAATGAGTTAGGATGTCACACTTACTTCAAAGTCGAGAAGGATATTTTCTGGCTTCAAGTCCCTGTGAAAAAACAAACATGAACATTATCCAACATTGTTGATATTGGATAATAGAACTGTGCTTAATGGATTACAAGAGCTATTATCTTCCTACTTCTGGGCAACAGAGGATATCAAAACAATCATGAAGAGAAGTTTCTTTAATCCTAGCGATTCGCATCCAGTTGATATCAATTTACATGAGTCACTGAACCAGCATTACACTAAACCGGGGGTGGCAGGTAGCATAGTGGTTAGAGCGTTGGGCCAGTAACCAAAAGGTTGCTGGATCGAATCCCCGAGCTGACAAGGTAAAAATCTGTCATTCTGCCCCTGAACAAGGCAGTTAACCCACTGTTCCCCAGTAGGCAGTCATTGAAAATAAGAATTTGTTCTGGACTTGCCTAGTTAAAGGTTACACAAACTGAAACGACAGGCAAAGTGGATGGCTTGAGGGACTATGGGGACAGACCCATGTTGAGGGAAAATTGCCTTCACATGTTTTTATTTAGCGAGGCAAGTCAATTCAGAAGAAATTCTTATTTACAATGATGGCCTACCAAGAGGCAAAAGGCCTCCTGTAGGGACGAGGATTAAACATTTAAATGTGGGACAAAAACACACATCACGACAAGAGACACCACCACACCACACTACACACCAGACCTAAGACAACATGGTAGCAGCACGAACATGCGTTACGTTCCCCAGCTCAAACAGAATGGGAACTAACAGTCACCAACAACCAAAACAAAACATGTAGGGCTTTCCCACTAACAAGATGGCAACCAGCACAGGTGTAACACATACTGACAAATGAGGTGACACCAATCAGTGCACCCTACGTACTAAAGTCTGACCTCATAAAACATAAATGGAAAAACTAAAACCTGCACATGGTATAAACATTGTTCGGCACAGACAACAGCACGAAGGGAAAACAAGGTAGAGAACAATACGTCCGTTAATGAACGACTATACACACGTGCTGCAACCATGACAACAGTGACATTGGACTTATTAAACATTACTACAGCCGACCTCTTGAAAAAGGAACACTTCAAATATCAAAGTTCCAGGAATTTCACAAAAGACGCTATTTGAAGTTGGACTTTTCCCACTAATTAAAAAGGGGATGTATGTTGCATTCATTGCTCATTCAGGATATTTCATGTGGAAACTGTTTCACGACATAGGAAACCTTAGAATGTGTGTAACATTCAAATCAAATATGATTGCTCGTGTTCCTAGCTGCAAAAGTGCAGTAATATCTAACAATACTCACATCTAAAATAATGGAATTAAGAAATACTAGGACGAGCAATGTCGGAGTGGCATTGACTAAAATACAGTAGAATAGAATACAGTATATACATGTGAAATGAGTAAAACAGTAGTGGCTAGTGTTCTATTCTTAAAGTGACCAGTGATTCCAAGTCCATGTACATACATAGGGCAGCAGAATCTAAGGTGCAGGTTTGAGTAACCGGGTGGTAGCTGGCTCAGGATGGCATTCACTCTCTACTACAGACCTTTAGCCAACTGGTGTACCAGAGCCAAGACAACCAGCCAGCCTGTCCACATGGGTGACTCACTTATCCAATATAGCCTTTGCCACTGACTGGATTTGAACCTGGGACTCCTGCACACCTCAAGACCGGGTTTGCCAAAGCCCATGCTCAGGCAAGGTTACTCATCACACACTCATACACCGAGTATACCAAACATTAGGAACACCGTCCTAATATTGAGTTTGCCCTCAGAAGAGCCTCAATTCTTCAGGGCATGGACTCTACATGGTGTTTTGATTGCGTTCCACAGGGTTGCTGGCTGGATGTCCTTTGGGTGGTGGACCATTCTTAATACACACGGGAAACTGTTGATCTTGAAAAACCCAGCAGTGTTGCAGTTCTTGACACAAACCTTTGCGCATGGCACCTACTACGATACCCCATTCAAAGGCACTTAAATCCTTTGTCTTGCCCATTCACACTCAATGGGACACATACACAATCCATGTCTCAAGGTTTAAAGATCCTTCTTTAACCTGTCTCCTCCCCTTCATCTACACAGATTGAAGTAGATTTAACAAGTTCAATCAATAAGGGATCATATATTTCACCTGGATTCACTTGGTCAGTCGATATAATGGAAAGAGCAGGTGTTCTTAATGTTTTGTATACATACCTGTAAACTATGTTGAGAGAATGCAGATAGCCCAGTGCGCTTGCCATTTCTGCGATGTAGAACTTTGCTCTGGGTTCCGGAAAGGTCCGTTCTTTTTGAAGATGGAAGAAAAGCTGGAATGATAGAATACAGCCACAGTGCCAGTGAGACATTACAGAGGAATAAAGGAAACTGCCAAAATAAAGGAAACGCCAACATAAAATGTCTTAATAGGGCGTTGGGCCGCCAGAACAGCTTCAATGTGCCTTGGCATAGATTCACAAGTGTCTGGAACTCTATTGGAGGGATATGACACCATTCTTACATGAGAAATTCCATAATTTTGAGTTTTGTTCATGGCGGTGGAAAACGCTGGTTCAGTTGGGTTAAGATCAGGTGACTGACACACACACCCTTTAAACACCCTATGCTACTTTGAGACCTCTTTCAAAGTCACCGAGATGTCCTCTTCTAGCCATGGTAGCCAAAATAATGCACAACTGGGCATTTTTATACATAACCCTAAGCACGATAGGATGTGTTAATTGCTTAATTAACTCAGGAACCACACCTGTGTGGAAGCGCCTGCTTTCAAAATACTTTGTATCCCTCATTTACTCAAGTGTTTCCTTTATTTTGTCAGTACATCATAATAAATGAATGGACAGAGTATGGAGTGATATTTAGCCCAGGTTGCTAACAACAATTGTAGCCGAGTCATGACACAGAGCCGTGGGTCGAACTTCCTGCCCTGTCTGCAAATTCCACATCACTATTACAATTGACTCAAGCAGCAAGTTTGGGAGATTAACTAAGTGCTAGCATCAACATGACATGAACTATGAGCTTTGCCTCTGCACTCTGGAAAACTGGAAAGGCAACACAGATTCAGTGGTTTCGGAGGAGATAGAGCCTAGTCCCCCCAGCTAAAGCACATACTGATGACAACGATAATGAAAAGGAGTTAGCTAAAGCACATAGCTAAAGCACATAGCCTACAAATCTGGGATCAGGGAAATCCATAGACCTCAGTCAGTAGCTTTTTTGTAGATATCTATAATATTTTAATACTGTAAAAATATTTATATAGACTGGCCATTACACCAAGGTTAGAGAAACATTACAAACCTTCAATCATCCTGGCAATTACTCTTAGTTTTGGCTCTTTCTGACAGTCCCAAAATGGCATAAAAATGCGAATAAATATTTTTATGGAGTTACATTGGCCAACGTTGCACTGGATAAGAGTGTCTGCTAAATGACTTAAATGTAAATGTAATGTAAATGCACTAATGGCCAGGATGTGCTTATTCAAATGTGGAAATTCAGCTCCCACCACCTATACTGCACAGTTCCTTTTATTGAAAAGGAAGCTTTGAAATGTGTGGGTTTTTTAACACTTAAATGGTAGATTAGGAGTGGGTCGCAGCTGATTCCTTTTGAAGTGTATAAACTAAAACAGGCTATAAACTATGTAAATGTTTACAGTTTACTGTCAAAATTGGGATAGGGGTAAGCAGCACATCCTGGATCAGTGGTTTAATACTGGGATAGGGGTAAGCAGCACATCCTGGATCAGTGGTTTAATATTGGGATAGGGGTAAGCAGCACATCCTGGATCAGTGGTTTAATACTGGGATAGGGGTAAGCAGCACATCCTGGATCAGTGGTTTAATATTGGGATAGGGGTAAGCAGCACATCCTGGATCAGTGGTTTAATACTGGGATAGGGGTAAGCAGCACATCCTGGATCAGTGGTTTAATATTGGGATAGGGGTAAGCAGCACATCCTGGATCAGTGGTTTAATATTGGGATAGGGGTAAGCAGCACATCCTGGATCAGTGGTTTAATATTGGGATAGGGGTAAGCAGCACATCCTGGATCAGTGGTTTAATATTGGGATAGGGGTAAGCAGCACATCCTGGATCAGTGGTTTAATATTGGGATAGGGGTAAGCAGCACATCCTGGATCAGTGGTTTAATATTGGGATAGGGGTAAGTAGAATATCCTGGATCAGTGGTTTAATATTGGGATAGGGGTAAGTAGAATATCCTGGATCAGTGGTTTAATATTGGGATAGGGGTAAGTAGCATATCCTGGATCAGTGGTTTAATATTGGGATAGGGGTAAGCAGCATATCCTGGATCAGTGGTTTAATATTGGGATAGGGGTAAGCAGCACATCCTGGATCAGTGGTTTAATATTGGGATAGGGGTAAGCAGCACATCCTGGATCAGTGGTTTAATATTGGGATAGGGGTAAGCAGCACATCCTGGATCAGTGGTTTAATATTGGGATAGGGGTAAGCAGCACATCCTGGATCAGTGGTTTAATATTGGGATAGGGGTAAGCAGCACATCCTGGATCAGTGGTTTAATATTGGGATAGGGGTAAGCAGCACATCCTGGATCAGTGGTTTTATCCTGTAATGTTTGACAAGGTTAAGGAACACATTTGGAGGGATTTTGGACCATTCCTCTATGCAGATCCTTTCAAGATCCTTCACATTCTTGGTTTTGCGGTTATCAACTGCCCTCTTCCACTCAGCCCACAGGTTTTCGATTGGATTGAGGTCCAGCAACAGATGGTCACAGAACCATTTCTGTGTGGATCTTGAGGTATGTTTTGGGTCATTGTCTTGTTGGAAAGTCCACCTACGGCCAAGTCCCAGCCTTATGGCAGAGGCAACCAGATTGTCAGCCAAAATTGCCTGATACTTGGTGGAATTCATTATGCCATCAATCTTAACCGGTGCCCCTGGACCTCTGGAATTAAAAACAGCCCCAAAACATCACTGACCTACCACCATATTTCACAGTGGGTATGAGGTGTATACATCTCTGTTTCGATGCCAAACATGCTATTGCTGTGTCTGACCAAAACATTAAATTTTGGTCTTCTGACCAGAGCACCTTCTTTCAGTCATAATTTAAATGACGTTTGGCAAACTACAAGCGCTTGCGTCTATGTCTTGGGGTCAGAAAGGGCTTTCTTCTGGCAACCGTTCCAAAGTGCCTGTGGAGGTGGCATCTGATGGTGCTTTTTGAAACCTGGTGACCCCAAGACGGTGACCCCAGACGCCACCAAGGCCTGCAATTCTCTTACAGTGATTCTTGGGGATTGTGTTGCTTCTCTCGCCATCCTCCTCCCTATTCTGGGGGGCAAAATGCATTTGTATCCTCTACCCGTGAGGTTTTCAACTGTTCCATATCTTTTGATTTAAAAAGATAATTGCCCTGATAGTGCTCAGTGGTATATTTCATCGTTTGTGGATCTTCTTGTAGCCATTACCAGATTTATGAAGGTCTACGACCATCTGTCTCTTTTGAACTGCCAGTTCTTTTGTTTTCTTCATGGTGTTGGATGACAAAGGGATATTGCATGCGTGTTACCTCATTTTTATACCCTAGTGAAATAGGAAGTGATGTAATGCCTCAATATAGTTCCTTAAGACGTAGATACACTTAAATAAGTGGAATTTAATTCCTAGTTTAATTTTGGTAGATGTTATTTATAGTAATCTTTAAGGGTGCCATTAACTGTGAAACCTTGATTTGGAGGACATTGATTTTTAATTAACTCAATAAATTATTTTGGTGGGTTCCATTGAAACATTAATAAAGTACAGTATTTCTCACGTTGGTATTTTGAGTTTCTCTCTATAATTATATTGTTTATATTTTTTAAAGTATTGTTTGTGCATTGCCAGTCAGGGGTGCCAGTCATTTTGGAGCCCAATGTAGGTTACTGTAGACTACTGACAATGTTATATAGGCTACTGTAGCCTACTGACAATGTTACAAGCATGATTCAGAAATTAGTGAGAGATGTTTTAAATAATAGATTAACTTTTTTAATGCTAGTTAAGGCTACAATAGTTGAAAAAGAAAAGGAGAGCCTCACACTCATTTTATAACCGACATTGACAGACAAGCCGCCTTCATCAGGGTATAATGCCAAACACTGCGGGTCACTAGATTATATACTTTGAAAGGACACAGACAGGTGTCTGTAATCATGGCCAGGTGTGGCTTGGTTGATTTACAGATATAAATAGAACTTGTAAAAAGCATGAATGAATAACATACGATCATAGATACAACGTGGCTACATAAGCCTACAAACACTTACAATGGATAGCAAAAACACAATAATCACAAGAATGGCTTCAGATCAGTTTCTACATTGAGACCGACGGGAACAAGTGTCTTTAAATTAAAGATCCAGGCAGCCTCGTTTTAACAATAAATTGTCAAGGTCACCCCCTCTCCAAGGGAGGGTGACGTGTTTGATGGTGATACAGAAGGGACGAAATAGAGTGGTTCGCTTCCAAAAAGTGGGCTGCAACTGGGTACATCACATTTTTGCAACTAATGGTGCTACGATGCTCAGAGATTCTTACTTTTAATTTGCGCTTTTTTGTATTACACCAATTTTTTACCACAAGGACAAAGGATATATAACTGCTTTAGTGGAGCCCGTGATAACACCTTTGATTGGGATCGGTTAGATGGGTTTAAGTTCTAGTGCTGCTCTGCACACACAAGTTTGTTAGCTAGCTAACAAGCTTGTGTGTGCAAAACAGCACTAGAACTAGCTCTGGTCCATGGCTAAACCAACTCGGAAGTTCAAAGTTCATCCATAGAAGCCACTCCTCCATTGGTATATTTATGTGGGCCTAATTAAGATAATGTATGTCATAACAAGATGCCCATCAAGGCAAGCTTCCTCCAACCTCTCTCCACACCTGAAAAATAAAAAAAATACCATTTCAAAGGTTTAAAAAGGAACGATATAAACCGCTACTTTCTTTTGGTACGAAACGGTTCAGAACTTTATTTTCCTGGTCAGAACGGAACGATTGGACAATAAGTTCCAACCCCTGGTCTGCACCACTGGGACTCAGGTCAGGGGTCATTTCCTAGGGACCTTTTCAGCAGGGTTCCGGTGTTGTATTATTCTGAGTTTCCCTACTTGAGCTCAGTGACAACACTGTGGTTCTCCATTATTCATAGGAGTGAAACTACTCACTTCTCCCCCGTTGACGAAATCTAAGACGAAGTACAACTTGTCTGTCGTCTGGAAGGAATAATGCAAGCCGACCAGGAATGGGTGTTTTACATTCTTCAGTAGCACGTTGCGCTCCGCCATGATGTGCTTTTGCTGGTGGAAACAGGAGAAATGGTATTGGTGGTGTGAACATAGAAATAACGTACCCAACATTGAGAAACAGAATAATAACACTTCAGAAAAATTACCTCTCTCCTGTTGAGAATGACCCTTTTCTGCAGGACCTTGATTGCGTAATACTTCCCGTCCAGTTTCCGTTTTGCAAGGAGAACCTTCACGTGGGAGAGAATATAAAAGTATGGTGTTAAATTGTAGTTAAAACCCCTCAGTTACCACATCAGGGACAATACACTTTCAACAATGAGGCAGTGAAATTACAGAACTGTAAGACTATCACTTCTCAAATGGAAAGGCCATCTACTGATAGACAAAGAAGTAAAACAGCATTCCTTACCACACTGGTAAGAGCAAACAAAAAATGCTGTGGAGTTTCGTCACATTGAACTACTTTAAGACAAAAGCAGTGCTAATTGTGGCACTTTTTTGTTGATTTTGTCTAGTTTTATTAATTTAGACTAAAATATAATTAAGGTCTTAGTCGCATTGTCATTTGAATAATGATTTAATGTAGTTATTGTCAAAATGACACAGCTGGCCATTTTCGTCAACTAAATGCCTTACATTTGAGTCACATTACATTTGTATTGCCTCAAACTATAGTAAACATAAATCACTGGCTTCCATGTCCACAAACATAAATAGTCTTGTCCAACCAACATATTTTTCTGCATAACATCGTATTCTTTTCCCAACTGCAGAAAGATGACACAAATACAGTGCATTCGGAAAGTGTTCATACTCCCTCCCTTTATCCACATTGTTATGTTACATCCTTACTCTAAAATGGATTAAAGAAAACATTTTCCTCATCAAGCTACACACAATACCTCAATGGCAAAGGCACAAAAGGTTTAGAAATTTTACCGAATGTATTAAAAATATAAAACAGAAATACCTTATTTAGATAAGTATTCAGACCCTTTGCTATAATACTCAAAATGGAGCTCAGGTGCTTCCTGTTTCTATTGATCATCCTTGAGATGTTTCTACAACTTAATTGGAGTCCACCTGTGGTAAATTCAATTGATTGGACATGATTTGGAAAGGCACACATCTGCCTTTATAAATATAAGGTCCCACAGTTGACATTGCATGTCAGAGCAAAAACCAAGCCAATTCAAAGGAATTGTCCGTAGAGCAAAGAAAGGATTGTGTCGAGGCACAGATCTGGGGAAGGGTGCAAAAAGAGTTGTGCAGCATTGATGGTCCCCAAGAACACAATGGTTCCAAGAACACAGCATTGATGGTCCCCAAGAACACAATGGCCTCCATCATTCTAAAATGGAAGTTGTTTTGAACCACCAAGACTCTTTCGAGAGCTGGCCGCCCGGCCAAACTGAGCAATCGGGGAAGAGCCTCGGTCAAGGAGGTGACCAAGAACACGATAATCACTGACAGAGCTCCAGAGTTCCTCTGTGGAGATGGGCGAACCTTCCAGAAGGACAACCATCTCTGCAGCACTCCACCAATCAGGCCCTTATGGTAGAGTGGTCAGACAGAAGCCACTCCCCAGTAAAAGGCACAGCCTACTTGGAGTTTGCCAAAAGGCACATAAAGACTCAGACCATGTTAAACAAGATCACCTGGCCTGATGAAACAAAGATGCACTCTTTGGCCTGAATGTCAAGCGTCACATCTGGAGGAAACATGGCACCATCCCTACGGTGAAGAAGGGTGGTGGCAGCATTATGCTGTGGGGATGTTTTTCAGCGGCAGGGACTGGGACATCAGGATCAAGCGAAAGATGAACGGAGCAAAGTACATAGAGATCCTTGATGAAAACCTGCTCCAGAGCGCTCAGGACCTCAGACTGGGGGCGAAGGTTCACCTTCCAACAGGACAACAACCCTAAGCACACAGCCAAGAGAATGCAGGAGTGGCTTCAGGACAAGTCTCTGAATGTCCTTGAATGGCCCAGCCAGAGCCCCGACTTGAACCCGATCGAACATCGCTGGAGAGACCTGAAAATAGCTGTGCAGCGACACTCCCCATCCAACCTGACAGAGCTTGAGAGGATCTGAAGAGAAGAATGGGAGAAACTCTCCAAATACAGGTGTGCCAAGCTTGTAGCGTCATACCCAAGAAGAATTGAGGCCGTCATCGCTGCCAATGGTGCTTCAACAAAGTACTGAGAAAAGGGTCTGAAAACTTACAGTACCAGTTAAAAGTTTGGACACACCCACTCATTCAATGATTTTTCTTTATTTTTACTATTTTCTACATTGTAGAAGACATCAAAACGATGAAATAACACATATGGAATCATGTTATAACCAAAAAAAAGTATAAAACAAATCAAAAGATATTTTAGACTTTAGATTCTTCAAAGTAACCACCCTTTACCTTGATGACAGCTTTGCACACTCTTGGCATTCTCTCAACCAGCTTCATGAGGAATGCTTTTGCGACAGTCTTGAAGGAGTTCCCACATATGCTGAGCACCTGTTGGCTGCTTTTCCGGTAGTGTGTATATATACTGTATTATGCATAATCACATACCTTTCCAAAGCTCCCCTTTCCGATGACTTTGAGAAAGTCAAAGTCTGTGGGCTTTGCACTAAAATGTGGAAAACATAAAAGGTAAGCAAACAAAATCAGTGACATTTTTAGAACAAATGAAGAGGAAGGAAAATGACATCCAGAAAACATCACCACAATAGAAATATCTGCAGGCCTCAATTCAACGTGAGACTGTGTAACCTACTGTGGATTTCCAGACGGTCCCAGGTTAATATTTCTGGAGGTAGAGCTGTTCTGCAAACCAGAGAGAACAGATGATCTAGGTTAAAAATGCAGACATACGTAAGCGAGGCCATAGTCTAAATCTTTATTCTACCAGAACTCTATCCTCCCGATTCCTGCTTACAAGAAAAAATGAAAGCAGGACACACAAGTGACTCGGTCCATAAAAAAAAAGTGGTCAGATGAAGCAGATACTAAACTACAGGACTGTTTTGCTAGCACAGACTGGAACATGTTCCGGGATTCTTCCGATGGCATTGAGGAGTACACCACATCAGTCACTGGCTTCATCAATAAGTGTATCAAAGGAGTCATCTCCACAGTGTCCGTGCGTACATACCCCAACCAGATGCCATGGATTACAGGCACCATCCGCACTGAGCTAAAGGGTAGAGCTGCCGCTTTCAAGGTGCGGGACTCGGAAACCCGGAAACCTACAAAAAAATCCTGCTATGCCCTGTGGCGAACCATCAAACAGGCTCAGCCCCCTCCTCACCCACGACTGCATGGCCAGGCACGACTCAAACACCATCATTCAGTTTGCAGACGGCAACAGTGGTAGGCCTGATCACCGACAACGACGAGGCAGCCTATAGGGAGGAGGTCAGAGACCTGGCCGGGTGGTGCCAGAAAAACAACCTATCCCTCAACGTAACCAAGACTAAGGAGATGTTTGTGGACTACAGGAAGAGGAGCACTGAGCACGCCCACATTCTCATCGACTGGGCTGTAGTGGAGCAGGTTGAGAGCTTCAAGTTCCTTGGTGTCCACATCAACAACAAACTAGAATGGTCCAAACACACCAAGACAGTCGTGAAGAGGGCACGACAAAGCCTATTCCCCCTCAGGAAACTAAAAAGATTTGGCATGGGTCCTGAGATCATCAAAAGGTTCTACAGCTGCAACATTGAGAGCATGACTGCCTGGTACGGCAATTGCTCTGCCTCTTTCCTCAAGGCACTAGAGGGTAGTGCATACGGCCCAGTACATCACTGGGGCTAAGCTGCCTGCCATCCAGGACCTCTACACCAGGTGGTGTCAGAGGAAGGCCCTAAAAATTGTCAAAGACCCCAGCCAGCAAGCGGTACCAGAGTGCCAAGTCTAGGACAAAAAGGCTTCTCAACAGTTTTTACCCCCAAGCCATAAGACTCCTGAGCAGGTAATTAGATGGCTACCTGGACTATTTGCATTGTGTGTCCCCCCCAACCCCTCTTTCTACGCTGCTGCTACTCTGTTTATCATATATGCATAATCACTTTAACTATACATACTACCTCAATTGGGCCGACCAACCAGTGCTCCCGCACATTGGCTAACCGGGCTATCTGCATTGTGTCCCGCAACACACCACCGACCAATCCCTCTTTTACGCTACTTCTACTCTGTTCATCATATATGCATAATCACTTTAACCATATCTACATGTACATACTATCTGTCTGTCTGTATGTAGCCTCGCTACTTTTATAGCCTCGCTACTGTATACAGCCTGTTTTTTTACTGTTGTTTTATTTCTTTACTTACCTGTTGTTCACCTAATACCTTTTTTACACTATTGGTTACTGCCTGTAAGTAAGCATTACATTGTAAGGTCTACTACACCTGTTGTATTTGGCGCACGTGACAAATAAACTTTGATTTGAAGTCTCAAATGACAACTGTACACTGCTGCGTTATTGTTGTAGAATGTAATAAATTATCACACATTGATAATACAATATCCAATACATAGAATACTTAATCAAGTACTCATTCATGCTAAATCAGAGCAGAGATGTTATTCAATGCTCCCTCAAGGCCATATGTGACATATTTCTTCAGTTTCAAGAGGTGACAACTAAATCCATAAAACAGTCTTATCTCCTTTCTACAGACATCATACTGTCCTGTCATCCCCTACCTTGTCATCTTCGTCCTCAGATGCGTCTGAGAAGTTTTGAGATTTGTCCATCTGCAAGAATGCTCTGACATCAGGCCTATCAGATAGATAGAGAGAGAGGGGCAGAGTGGTCACACGTTAAGGGTCTGACTGAGACATACACAAAGCCACTGCTGTTAGAGAACCACTGCTTTTAGACTCCATGTTAAACATCACTGGCTCAGGAGCAGTGTTGGGGGTAACGTGTCACAAATTACTTTTATGAGTAACATGTTACTTTTGAAATTGGGTAATATTATTACAGTTACTTTGTCAACTAAAGTGTGTTACTTTCAGAATCATCTCTCTACCGGGCGCATGTTTCCTTGACCCAATCTCGACTTGTTTCCTCATTTAGTTCTCCAGCGAGTGGAGAAAGGCTGTTTGGAGAAATGTCACGACAGCTACATCCATAAAAATGTATAAACCCACCCCAACCACTCCAGTACCCCTGCATAATGAATAAGGTACTTACATTCATGTTTCCATCAAAATAAGAACTTGTTCTTAACTGACTTGCCTATTTAAATAAAAATAAAGTAAAAAGTATCTATATTATTATCACTGCATTGTTGGGAAAGAGCACTCAAGGTAAGAATTACACTGTAAAGTGTTAGGTCCTGTGCAAGTGGCGAATAAACTTTAAAACATGAAATTTAGATTTTTGCCATCACATCTGTGATAGCAAGGCCCATAGAGGTCTCTCCCATCTAGTGGCAAGTGACCCTCTATACATCTCTACGGGTCTGTGTGATCTAAAACCAGAACTGGCGGCCCGAGAGAAAGATTTTGAATGAAAAGATAAGAAATCTGTACAGATTTTTGGTTTACAGTATATGGCTAAATAAGCAGCCCGTATGATAGCACAGCACTTGTAGACTAGCACAGGAAAGCATCACCACAGATGAAAGGAGAAACTAGTGATCAAACCTGAGTTAGTCTACTTACTATCTTTGGTAGAGCACATGCAGATCTTGCTCCCTCTGACAGTCAAACAAACTGAGATTTTGATTTTTTCCATGAAAGTAATATAACGTGTTACTTTCCACACAAAGCAATATTGTAAAGTAATATGTTACTTTTGCGAAATGTAACAAGTAATATTTACTTTTTCAAGTAACGAATCTCAACACTGTTCAGGAGATACCGCCATGATGCGACAGGGTTACATATGCTCCCTTCTGAGCTTATCATCCCCAGATCCTAACCATAACCAACCAGATCCGAACCATAACCAACCAGATCCTAACCATAACCAACCAGATCCTAACCATAACCAACCAGATCCTAACCATAACCAACCAGATCCTAACCGTAACCAACCAGATCCGAACCGTAACCAAGAGGGGAGGAAACACAAAACTGACCTTAGATTTGTTTCTAGGGGTAACTTCCTACTTGTATAGGGGGACGTCACACTTGCATAAAGTGAGGCAGATCGATTTGGTTCATTTTCAATTGAATTCAATAACTTATTTAGCTAGCTGATCAGTTATACAATACTTACTGGATACTAAGTTGAGGATGTGAGACCAGTCTCTGAATGAACTCATGTAAACCTGTTCTTCTTTGCTTGATAAACTCTAAAAAAAAGAAATGGACAATTTCATAAATATAATATTTGATATTGACCCGGTATCACAAATGAAAGGTAACCTACAGATACACGAGCAGATATGATAGAAAGTTTTTCTGGTGTAGTTTCATATCATCCGTAATCTAGTTTGTAATACCCAAATGAGCTCATTTGTTTACAATTTAAATAAAACAAAATACTTGGCTGAAGGTCAGTGGAAAACAGAGGGGTCTGTACTGAATTCTGATCTACTGAATACATTTTTATAATAGAGTGCAGTTACAGGCAGTATACTGTACTTTTATCAGATTAATCAATACGGTACCTGGGTCAAAGTTGTCCCCAAATATTCTCTTAGCTGGGATTTTCAAGTTCAAAGATGGAAATTGTTTCCTCAACTGCATAAATAGAAAAGACAGACAAATCAGATTATAGAAAGTATATATAAAAATAGATGTCACAGGGACCAAAATTACTCTCTACTTTCATTTTCCCAATGAATTACCTGATTTTCTAAATGTCAACTAAACATAAATCCCCACTCACAGCCTGAAAAATACTCCTTAAAACGTCAGATAAGATTCTATTTTGATTAAAATCGAGTTTTGCCCAGTTTAGTCAGCAGATCTCTGATGAAAAGGTTCAGTAAGAAAGGAAGCCTGGAGTCTCACGACAACATGCATTTATCACACTATAACACTTTCACTTACTGTGTTGTAGAGCTTGTCAAACTCTGCGTATCGCCTGAAGACAAACCACTCATGTCTTCCTACGTTGACCATCACTTTGTAAACCTGGACAAATGTAGAGGAAAACACATTTTAGTATAGACCTAGACAAACGACACCGATGCCCTACTTTCTACTGATAATAAACGCTCTCTAATAACCATTCTGTATAATGTCTATACAAGATATACTGCAGTCTGTAATACTGCCTGCTGAACAGCCGTTGCCACAGCAACACTATTATACTATACTCATTACTCACAGTGTAGCGCTTCTTCTTGTCCCTCTGCTCGTTGTAGCAGGGGATGCTGACATTGGGGAAGCTGGACTGCTCCTCCATCCTGAGCTGGAGCAGTCAGAGTTCAAAGATTTGAGGTCAAAGCGTAGGTCAGAGGTCAAGCCTCTCAGCACCCTTTCACAGCGTCCGGTCCTGGACAGAGCTCACGTGGACAACTGAACCATCCTCATCCTGGTTGACTGCTGTGGACAAGAGATGAGAGAGATGAGATTATACACTGAACAAAAATACACTGCTCAAAAAAACTAAGGGAACACTGAAATAACACATCCTAGATCTGAATGAATGAAATATTCTTATTAAATACTTTTTTCTTTACATAGTTGAATGTGCTGACAACAAAATCACACAAAAATGATCAATGGAAATCAAATGTGTCAACCCATGGAGGTCTGGATTTGGAGTCACACTCAAAATTAAAGTGGAAAACCACACTACAGGCTGATCCAACTTTGATGTAATGTCCTTAAAACAAGTCAAAATGAGGCTCAGTAGTGTGTGTGGCCTCCATGTGCCTGTATGACCTCCCTACAATGCCTGGGCATGCTCCTGATGAGGTGGCGGATGGTCTCCAGAGGGATCTCCTCCCAGACCTGGACTAAAGCATCCGTCAACTCCTGGACAGTCTGTGGTGCAACATGATGGATGGAGCGAGACATGATGTCCCAGATGTGCTCAATTGGATTCAGGTCTGGGGAACGGGCGGGCCAGTCCATAGCATCAATGCCTTCCTCTTGCAGGAACTGCTGACACACTCCAGCCACATGAGGTCTAGCATTGTCTTGCATTTGGAGGAACCCAGGGCCAACCGCACCAGCACATGGTCTCACAAGGGGTCTGAGGATCTCATCTCAGTACCAAATGGCAGTCAGGCTACCTCTGGCGAGCACATGGAGGGCTGTGCGGCCCCCCGAAGAAATGCCACCCCACACCATGACTGACTCACCGCCAAACCGGTCATGCTGGAGGATGTTGCAGGCAGCAGAACGTTCTCCACGGCGTCTCCAGACTCTGTCATGTCTGTCACATGTGCTCAGTGTGAACCTGCTTTCATCTGTGATGAGCACAGGGCGCCAGTGGCGAATTTGCCAATCTTGGTGTTCTCTGGCAAATGCCAAACGTCCTGCACGGTGTTGGGCTGTAAGCACAACCCCAACCTGTGGACGTCGGGCCCTCATACCACCCTCATGGAGTCTGTTTCTGACCGTTTGAGCAGACACATGCACATTTGTGGCCTGCTGGAGGTCATTTTGCAGGGCTCTGGCAGTGCTCCTCCTACCCCTCCTTGCACAAAGGTGGAGGTAGCGGTCCTGCTGCTGGGTTGTTGCCCTCCTACGGCCTCCTCCATGTCTCCTGAGTTACTGGCCTGTCTCCTGGTAGCGCCTCCATGCTCTGGACACTACGCTGACAGACACAGCAAACCTTCTTGCCACAGCTCGCATTGATGTGCCATCCTGGATGAGCTGCACTACCTGAGCCACTTGTGTGGGTTGTAGACTCCGTCTCATGCTACCACTAGAGTGAAAGCACCGCCAGCATTCAAAAGTGACCAAAACACCAGCCAGGAAGCATAGGAACTGAGAAGTGGTCTGTGGTCAACACCTGCAGAACCACTCCTTTATTGGGGGTGTCTGGCTAATTGCCTATAATTTCCACCTGTTGCCTATTCCATTTGCACAACAGCATGTGAAATGTATTGTCAATCAGTGTTGCTTCCTAAGTGGACAGTTTGATTTCACAGAAGTATAATTGACTTGGAGTTATATTGTGTTGTTTAAGTGTTCCCTTTATTTTTTTGAGCAGTGTATATATGCAACATGCAAGAATTTCAAAGATTTAACTGAGTTACAGTTCATTTAAGGAAATCAGTCAATTGAAATAAATGCAGTAGGTGTATAGCCAAATTCTCTAAAACGATATTGGCAGCGGCTTATGGTATAGAAATTAACATTCAATTATCTGGCAACAGCTCTGGTGGACATTCCTACAGTCATCATGCCAATTTCACACTTTAAAACTTGATACCTGTGGCGTTGTGTGACAAAACTGCACAATTTAAAGTGGCCTTTTACGGCCCCCAGCACAAGGCACACCTGTGTAATGATCACACTGTTTAATCAGCTTCTTGATATGCCATACCTGTCAGGTGGATGGATTATCTTGGCAAAGGAGAAATGGTCACTAACAGGTATGTAAACACATTTGTACACAAATGTTTTTTGGGTGCATGTGGAAAACTTCTGGGATATTTTATTTCAGCTCATGAAACATGGGACCAACACCTTACATGTTGCGTTTTATATTTTTGTTCAGTATAGAGGTACTATAGAGAAATTATACTGCACTCTATTCCATATGAGAGAATGAGCATACCTGCTCTATCATGCTACAGCTCTGCCCAGTTCTGCCTTCTGCCCTCATACATTGATCCTGCATGGAGCTGATTGCAGAGCACAGATTCTCAGCAGTTGTGGAGGGAGTTGTTGTTTGTAGCTACTAGCGTGACAGAGGAGAACTCACACTGTGGTCATTGAGCATCAACAGTAGGTTACCTCATCCTGGAAAGACAGACTATTAGGCTACGCTCCTACCCCCCCCAGTCTCTCCATGTTCTCTGTCGCCTACACGCCCACTTTATCCTGTTTAGTTCTTTACCTCATCTCACCACTATCCACCTCTTCTCATCCCCACATCACCTACTATCCACCTCTTCTCATCCCCACATCACCTACTATCCACCTCTTCTCTTCCCCACATCACCTACTATCCACCTCTTCTCATCCCCACATCACCTACTATCCACCTCTTCTCATCCCCACATCACCTACTATCCACCTCTTCTCATCCCCACATCACCTACTATCCACATCACCTACTATCCACCTCTTCTCATCCCCACATCACCTACTATCCACCTCTTCTCTTCCCCACATCACCTACTATCCACCTCTTCTCTTCCCCACATCACCTACTATCCACCTCTTCTCATCCCCACATCACCTACTATCCACCTCTTCTCATCCCCACATCACCTACTATCCACCTCTTCTCATCCCCACATCACCTACTATCCACATCACCTACTATCCACCTCTTCTCTTCCCCACATCACCTACTATCCACCTCTTCTCATCCCCACATCACCTACTATCCACCTCTTCTCTTCCCCACATCACCTACTATCCACCTCTTCTCTTCCCCACATCACCTACTATCCACCTCTTCTCATCCCCACATCACCTACTATCCACCTCTTCTCATCCCCACATCACCTACTATCCACATCACCTACTATCCACCTCTTCTCTTCCCCACATCACCTACTATCCACCTCTTCTCATCCCCACATCACCTACTATCCACATCACCTACTATCCACTTCTTCTCTTCCCCACATCACCTACTATCCACCTCTTCTCATCCCCACATCACCTACTATCCACCTCTTCTCAACCCCACATCACCTACTATCCACCTCTTCTCATCCCCACATCACCTACTATCCACATCACCTACTATCCACTTCTTCTCTTCCCCATCACCTACTATCCACCTCTTCTCATCCCCACATCACCTACTATCCACCTCTTCTCAACCCCACATCACCTACTATCCACCTCTTCTCATCCCCACATCACCTACTATCCACATCACCTACTATCCACTTCTTCTCTTCCCCACATCACCTACTATCCACCTCTTCTCATCCCCACATCACCTACTATCCACCTCTTCTCAACCCCACATCACCTACTATCCCACTTCTCATCCCCACATCACCTACTATCCACATCACCTTATCCTCTTCTCTCCCCACATCACCTACTATCCACCTCTTCTCATCCCCACATCACCTCCCACATCACCTACACCACCTCTTCTCTTCCCCACATCACCTACTATCCACCTCTTCTCATCCCCACATCACCTACTATCCACCTCTTCTCAACCCCACATCACCTACTATCCACCTCTTCTCATCCCCACATCACCTACTACCCATCACCTACTCCACTCTTCTCCCCCACATCACCTACTATCCACTTCTTCTCAACCCCACATCACCTACTATCCACCTCTTCTCATCCCCACATCACCTACTATCCACATCACCTACTATCCACCTCTTCCCCCCACATCACCTACTATCCACCTCTTCTCATCCCCATCACCTACTATCCACATCACCTACTATCCACTTCTTCTCCCCACATCACCTACTATCCACATTCTCCACCTCTATCCCCACATCACCTACTATCCACCTCTTCTCATCCCCACATCACCTACTATCCACCTCTTCTCATCCCCACATCACCTACTATCCACCTCTTCTCATCCCCACATCACCTACTATCCACCTCTTCTCATCCCCACATCACCTACTATCCACCTCTTCTCATCCCCACATCACCTACTATCCACCTCTTCTCATCCCCACATCACCTACTATCCACCTCTTCTCATCCCCATCACCTACTATCCACCTCTTCTCATCCCCACATCACCTACTATCCACTTCCTCTTCCCCACATTACCTACTACCCACTTCCTCTTCCCCACATCACCTACTACCCACTTCCTCTTCCCCACATTACCTACTACCCACTTCCTCTTCCCCACATCACCTACTATCCACCTCTTCTCATCCCCACATCACCTACTATCCACCTCTTCTCATCCCCACATCACCTACCCACATCACCTACTATCCACCTCTTCTCATCCCCACATCACCTACTACCCACTTCCTCTTCCCCACATTACCTACTACCCACTTCCTCTTCCCCACATCACCTACTACCCACTTCTTCTCATCCCCACATCACCTACTATCCACCTCTTCTCTTCCCCACATCACCTACTACCCACTTCCTCTTCCCCACATCACCTACTACCCACTTCTTCTCATCCCCACATCACCTACTATCCACCTCTTCTCTTCCCCACATCACCTACTACCCACTTCCTCTCTCCCCACATCACCTACTACCCACTTCCTCTTCCCCACATCACCTACTACCCACTTCTTCTCATCCCCACATCACCTACTATCCACCTCTTCTCATCCCCACATCACCTACTATCCACTTCTTCTCATCCCCACATCACCTACTATCCACTCACCTACTTCTCATCCCCACATCACCTACTATCCACCTCTTCTCATCCCCACATCACCTTATCCACCTCTTCTCATCCCCACATCACCTACTATCCACATCACCTACTATCTTTCTCATCCCCACATCACCTACTACCCACTTCTTCTCATCCCCACATCACCTACTATCCACCTCTTCTCATCCCCACATCACCTACTACCCACTTCTTCTCATCACCTACTATCCACCTCTTCTCATCCCCACATCACCTACTATCCACTTCTTCTCATCCCCACATCACCTACTACCCACCTCTTCTCATCCCCACATCACCTACTACCCACCTCTTCTCATCCCCACATCACCTACTATCCACCTCTTCTCATCCCCACATCACCTACTATCCACCTCTTCTCATCCCCACATCACCTACTATCCACCTCTTCTCATCCCCACATCACCTACTATCCACCTCTTCTCATCCCCACATCACCTACTATCCACCTCTTCTCATCCCCACATCACCTACTATCCACCTCTTCTCATCCCCACATCACCTACTATCCACCTCTTCTCATCCCCACATCACCTACTATCCACATCACCTCTTCTCTTCTTCCCCCACATCACCTACTATCCACCTTCTCATCCCCATCACCTACTATCCACCTCTTCTCATCCCCACATCACCTACTATCCACTTCTTCTCATCCCCACATCACCTACTATCCACTTCTTCTCATCCCCACATCACCTACTATCCACCTCTTCTCATCCCCACATCACCTACTATCTTCCATCTTCACCTCATCCACCTCTTCTCATCCCCACATCACCTACTATCCACCTCTTCTCATCCCCACATCACCTACTATCCACCTCTTCTCATCCCCACATCACCTACTATCCACCTCTTCTCATCCCCACATCACCTACTATCCACATCACCTCTTCTCATCCCCACATCACCTACTACCCACTTCTTCTCATCCCCATCACCTACTATCCACCTCTTCTCATCCCCACATCACCTACTATCCACCTTCTCATCCCCACATCACCTACTACCCACATCCCCATCACCTACTATCCACCTCTTCTCATCCCCACATCACCTACTATCCACTTCTTCTCATCCCCACATCACCTACTATCCACCTCTTCTCATCCCCACATCACCTACTACCCACCTTCTCATCCCCACATCACCTACTATCCACCTCTTCTCATCCCCACATCACCTACTATCCACTTCTTCTCATCCCCACATCACTTACTCCACTCCCATCCCCACATCACCTACTATCCACCTCTTCTCATCCCCACATCACCTACTATCCACCTCTTCTCATCCCCATCACCTACTATCCACCTCTTCTCATCCCCACATCACCTACTATCCACCTCTTCTCATCCCCACATCACCTACTATCCACCTCTTCTCATCCCCACATCACCTACTACCCACTTCTTCTCATCCCCACATCACCTACTATCCACCTCTTCTCATCCCCACATCACCTACTATCCACCTCTTCTCATCCCCACATCACCTACTACCCACTTCTTCTCATCCCCACATCACCTACTACCCACCTCTTCTCATCCCCACATCACCTACTACCCACTTCTTCTCATCCCCACATCACCTACTACCCACCTCTTCTCATCCCCACATCACCTAATATCCACATCACCTACTATCCACCTCTTCTCATCCCCACATCACCTACTATCCACCTCTTCTCATCCCCACATCACCTACTATCCACCTCTTCTCATCCCCACATCACCTACTATCCACCTCTTCTCATCCCCACCTACTATCCCCACATCACCTACTATCCACCTCTTCTTCTTCTCATCCCCACATCACCTACTACCCACTTCTTCTCATCCCCATCACCTACTATCCACCTCTTCTCATCCCCACATCACCTACTATCCACTCTTCTCATCCCCACATCACCTACTATCATCCCCACATCACCTACTATCCACCTCTTCTCATCCCCACATCACCTACTACCCACTTCTTCTCATCCCCACATCACCTACTATCCACTTCTTCTCATCCCCACATCACTCACTACTCCCACCTCTTCTCCCCATCACCTACTACCACTTCACCTACTACTACCCACTTCTTCTCATCCCCACATCACCTACTATCCACCTCCATCCCCATCACCTACTATCCACCTCTTCTCATCCCCACCTATCACCTATCCCCATCCACCTACTTCTTCTCATCCCCACATCACCTACTATCCACCTCTTCTCATCCCCACATCACCTACTACCCACTTCTTCTCATCCCCACATCACCTACTATCCACCTACTTCTCATCCCCACATCACCTACTATCCACTTCTTCTCATCCCCACATCACCTACTACCCACTTCTTCTCATCCCATCACCTACTATCACCTCTTCTCATCCCCACATCACCTACTATCCACCTCTTCTCATCCCCACATCACCTACTATCCACCTCTTCTCATCCCCACATCACCTACTATCCACCTCTTCTCATCCCCACATCACCTACTATCCACCTCTTCTCATCCCCACATCACCTACTATCCACCTCTTCTCATCCCCACATCACCTACTATCCACCTCTTCTCATCCCCACATCACCTACTATCCACCTCTTCTCATCCCCACATCACCTACTATCCACCTCTTCTCATCCCCACATCACCTACTATCCACCTCTTCTCATCCCCACATCACCTACTATCCACCTCTTCCCCACATCCCCACATCACCTACTATCCACCTCTTCTCTCCCCATCATCCACCTACCCATCTATCCACCTCTTCTCATCCCCACATCACCTACTATCCACCTCTTCTCATCCCCACATCACCTACTATCCACCTCTTCTCATCCCCACATCACCTACTATCCACCTCTTCTCATCCCCACATCACCTACTATCCACCTCTTCTCATCCCCACATCACCTACCATCCACCTCTTCTCATCCCCACATCACCTACCATCCACCTCTTCTCATCCCCACATCACCTACTACCCAGCTCTTCTCTTCTCTTCACACACTCCTGCTCGCCCCCTCCCCCCACACACTCCCGCTCGCATGCTGGGCCTGTGACATTCTCCCTGGCTCCTGTCACAGCATGGAGGACTGGGAGGTATTTATAGATAACCTTCCGCTGGCTCTTTGAAGTTTGAAGCACACAGGCTAGGTAGAGACCTGTAGGAAGCTGCCCAGTGGGATCCCCAAGACAGGAAGAGGTGCCATTGTAGTGAACACTCTAGAGAGGTAGTAGTAGCCTATTATGAAATCACCTTGAAGACCTGATTGAGAAAAGAGAATTTCATCAGCCTCAATCAAAGCCTATTGATGCCTTGAAACGGTATGGAGAAACCTCAATCAAACGCATTTTCTTCATGTTAAAATGTGTTAATGTTGATATGCTGCAAGGCTCAATATTAAATGTTCAATGTCTGCTTTAAAAAAATGTTACCCATCAACCAATAGGTGCCCTTCTTTGCAAGGCATTGGAAAACCTCCCTGGTCTTTGGTCGAATCCGTTTTTAGAAATTCACTGCTCGACAGAGACCTTACAGATAATTGTATGTGTGGGGTACAGAGATGAGGTAGTCATTAAAAAATCATGTTTAACACTTTTGCGGTCTATGCAACTTATTATGTGACTTGTTAAGCACAGTTTTACTCCTGAACTTATTTTGGCTTGCCATAACATTTCAGCTTTTTGTTTTTTTATTAATTTGTAAAAATGGCTAAAAACATAATTCCACTGACGTAAAATCTCAATTTAATAAATGTTAAATTCAGACCGTAACATAACAAACTGAAAAGTCAAGGGGTGTGAATACTTTCTGAAGGCACTGCACATGGGATCAGAGACCAGCAGCCTTCCATTGTCAATACCAGTGATAATAATTCATGTTATTTTGTGAAGTGGTTCCTTGCATCATACAACACAATTTTCAGTCACCTTTTTGGCCAACAGTGTTACAGAATTGGTATAAAAAAACTTTTTTTTTTGGGGGGGGGGGGCAAGTGACTTGAGCTTTCAGACATGTAATAAAAACAAATCAGTCCTAAGAAAGTTCATGTCAAGCACTATGCTGGTTAATTGCTGATCGTGTTGTGTCTGTTTTCCTGTTAGAAACAAAGCTTTTTGTTTGGTGGCGTGACACTGACTTGTCCTTTGTTTCATAGTGAGGTCAGCTGGCATGTTCAGTCATTTCTTTCAGCCCTTGCCATTCGGTGCTCAGTGTAGTCTACAACATGCTGGCTCTCTCTCACACAACAGCTCCCAGTAAACTGTGCTGTACTGAAAGTCTTGACAGAGAGATAATTCAACACTTCCCAGTAAACTGTGCTGTACTGAAAGTCTTGACAGAGAGATAATTCAACACTTCCCAGTAAACTGTGCTGTACTGAAAGTCTTGACAGAGAGATAATTCAACACTTCCCAGTAAACTGTGCTGTACTGAAAGTCTTGACAGAGAGATAATTCAACACTTCCCAGTAAACTGTGCTGTACTGAAAGTCTTGACAGAGAGATAATTCAACACTTCCCAGTTAACTGTGCTGTACTGAAAGTCTTGACAGAGAGATAATTCAACACTTCCCAGTAAACTGTGCTGTACTGAAAGTCTTGACAGAGAGATAATTCAACACTTCCCAGTAAACTGTGCTGTACTGAAAGTCTTGACAGAGAGATAATTCAACACTTCCCAGTAAACTGTGCTGTACTGAAAGTCTTGACAGAGAGATAATTCAACACTTCCCAGTAAACTGTGCTGTACTGAAAGTCTTGACAGAGAGATAATTCAACACTTCCCAGTAAACTGTGCTGTACTGAAAGTCTTGACAGAGAGATAATTCAACACTTCCCAGTAAACTGTGCTGTACTGAAAGTCTTGACAGAGAGATAATTCAACACTTCCCAGTAAACTGTGCTGTACTGAAAGTCTTGACAGAGAGATAATTCAACACTTCCCAGTAAACTGTGCTGTACTGAAAGTCTTGACAGAGAGATAATTCAACACTTCCCAGTAAACTGTGCTGTACTGAAAGTCTTGACAGAGAGATAATTCAACACTTCCCAGTAAACTGTGCTGTACTGAAAGTCTTCACAGAGAGATAATTCAACTCACGTAGTAGTAAAGATGCATAAAGGGAGAAAGCCTCTTAAAATGCACAAGTGCAACTGAGAGACCTTCAGTTCCAGTCCCCCCCCCCCTCCCATCACACCCACAAAGAGCAGAGCAGAGAGCCCATAGGCTTGACTGGGATATTATAAACAAATATTCTCCCACTGGGCTTGTTTCAAAATCAAATCATGCAAGCAAGGCAAAATGACTGAGCATCCCGAGGCAGAACCGCTTTTTAACATTCCAGAAATACTTTTGTTCAAATGAACCTAAGCTATAACATACTCCTTCATCTGGAATGCAGAACATAAAGTCCTGACCAATCCGTATCCTCAAACCAATATCACAAGAACAATCACATAAGGGTAAAGTAGAGGTTAAGTTCGTGTTCAGGGGTTTTAGGTCACTAAATAAATACATTTTCTGTTTAATGTATCATCACATTCAGAAAACAAACACATTCACTGCTGATCGCCAGATGTTGCACGCCACGTTACAACACTGGGCTTGAATTAACTTGTGCTGACAAGCTCAAATATGTTACTATCAAAAATAGCCCTCTTCCTGGTTTGTTCAAACACACACATCCTTGCCTGTGGAAAATCCTCTGAGGATGTTGAACAACCTGAATGGCATTATCATAAGTCTCAGCAGCCCGATGTGTCTTGTCAGCGGTCAGACCTAGAGGTCAGGAAACTCTGGATAAACAGCAGTGAAAGACCAGCCATGTCAGCTGCTGTAGACATTGGGGGACATAGCCTGACTAAACAAGAGTGTCCTCTTTTCTGCTGGTATAAAAGAATGGAAATGCAGTACAAGGATGGCCATGGAAATAGGCATTTGACTTTACTGAGCCATTTCAATTGCTGTGTTTATGAATAGGACTGTGTTGTTTAATTGGTGAGAGATCTATTTGTTATGCAACAGTCTGGATTATTTCTGAAGGACCAACTACGCCATTGTTAGCCAGTGGGCTATAAATTCACACAGACACTCATCTACAATAGACAAACATCCTCCCAGGGAAGAATTGATAATGACAAAGCTTTCTCTAAAAAAAAAGGAAGAGCGAGAAAGCATCTGGACTAATGCCTAACCAGCAGTCCAATACAGACACCTCAAACCTTCAGTGTTGATTAACAAACAACACTGGCTGTCCACAGCTAGCTGAGGAACTCTGTACTACTACTACTACTACTACTACTACTACTACTACTACTACTACTACTACACACTCACATAACTTCTCCTCTTAACTCTACTTCTCAGGCTTGGGAAGTATGGCTGTAAACAGCACCACTGAGAACTAACAGAACAGAACTTGATGAGTGAAACTACAGTATTTGGACACTGGCGCATTTAGTCTGCAAATAGGCCTAACAGTTGAAAATATAGAACTGACATTGGTGTATTGAGACTGGTGGATCTATCACACGGCAGTCATTTTAGGGTGTGTTTCCTGCCACCCCCTCATTCATGGTTATGTTTAACAAACCATACAACTCTGAACATTTTACAAACACACATTTACTGGAAAAACTGTGCAGATGCAACATTTTGTAACAGAATTTCAGTAAAATCTCCTTCAGTTTAAAAAAAAAGTTTTCCAAAAAAGATATGTTCTGAATTAAGTTTCAACTATGTCTTCATAAAGAATGGGGTGTCAGCTATGGTGTGACACATTGACTTTGAAAACATCTCTTTGGCTTATTAAACAGTAAGTGAAGTGGATTTACACCCAGTAACAGAATTGCTGTAATTTAATTTCTTCCCTTGGGTCCCTGATCTGTACTACATAGAAATGCATAATTGTATATATGAATGTCATTCTTTTCATGGTGATGTATCCTAAATAGGTACACAAAAGGTACAAATATGCAATATTATCCTTTGCATATTTGGGTATTATTCTACACCCTGGGTAATTGTTTTAATGAGCTCTGCCCCCAAACAAGACCAAATTTGGTTGATCCAGACTGGACCAAATCTGAACCAATCATAGATGTCTATGTTTCACAATTTTGGACATCAAAGTACAAATACAGTAGAGTACAGTAGAGTTCAGTACACTAGAGCACAGCACACTAGAGTGCAGTACAGTGTACTCAGCTCTAGTGTGCTCTGCTATGTACTCTACCTTTCTTAACTGTACTCTACTGTGCTTTAATGTACTGTGAACCCAATTGTGGTTTGTGAACATTGATTTCCCATTTCAGCCAATTGTATTTCGGAAACTCCGTTACCGATTTTTCATACATTTTTTTTCGGTAACGGAATTTATATAAGTAAAATAATATATATATATATAACTAATTAATAGGTTTTCCTTTACCTGTTACTTCTGTCAACTTTCATTACCCTCCCTCCTCATGAGGGAGAAAAATGTGAAATTATCTTAAAGAGATTTGGGTTTTTGGTACTGGAATTTCAAGGTACAATGTTTCCTAAACTTGCAGAAGGCATAAAATGTATCCAAAAATAAACGTACTGTAAGTGTTGATAGAAGTTGGCAGGGTTCTTTACTTCAACAGTATTGTCTTTTGATGTATTTATAATACCTTTTAATACTTTGCTGGTAGATGTTTTCCATCTGTTTGACCAGATAGCAAAGCCTTTGCTTATTCCAAATGTGTAGGATGGAAAAAGGTTTTTTAAAATGTATAGCTTAAATAAAAAATTAAATAAAAAGACAATTTTCAATTGACATGCTCCTATGAACTTCACATGCTGGTGCTCATGGGTCCTTTTACATGGAAATGCCCAAATACAATACCCCCAGAAAACACCCTGGTTTTCTTGTTACACAATTGCATGGCTCTGCACCTACGCATTCCTGCTGTAGCCTAACAAGTGGTTACATTGTAGCCTAGAGTTAATCTACGACTGTATAGAAATAAAGTCCCATAACAAGGCTATAGTCTCAACATGGAACACTCATGTGAAATTACAAGTGGAAAAGTACACCGAGATGTCTTCACATTGACTAACTGGCTGTGGAAAGGAAGTTAAAACAAACATGAGGATGTTCCATGAACAGACAGAGACATACGGGAAAGAACAGGATAAAATAGTTTCGTTTCTTAGTGGAACAACTTTTGAGAGAGAGAGAGAGCGCTGGACGTTTTGTTTATGCTTTAAATTAGACAGTTCTAGCAGAAGAAAAAGTTACGTAATGACAATTTTCAACAGATTTATGTCTGTATATGGCTCACAGTTGGAAGGAAACGATAAGGGTTGTTGCAAAGATCCTGCACGACAACAGTACAGAAAAGTATAAATGTGAATGTACCTTATTTTGTCGGGTTTTTAATCCAACTAACTCCAATGGCGTGTTGCGCTGAAGGCAAAGGAATGTGTCAGTAAAAAATGGAGCAAAATCCAGTGAGTTTGACTCAATTATTTAGGATGAAAATTCAAAGTCACAGCCTGTACTTTCTAATACCATTCTGAGCGTCTGTCAAGGGGTAGCTCGAAGCAGGAAACATCAAGACGTTTGTCCTGCAAGTTCCAATGAAATTAGTCACGGGACCACACACATAAAGAGGCTGAAAACATTGAGGTGGAAACTGCAGCAAACAGTTACCCCTAGCGGTGGAACGTGGGCAGGGCCACAACCGCGTTGTTCCATGTGAAATTAGTACCGCACGTCCCTCTGTGACATGAGATTTACAGCCCACTCACTCACTGTACAGTATGTATGTAGAGCGTAATCTTTAATGTCCATTTGTCCGTCTGTTTGTTAATTCCCGGTAACTTTTGTTATATTGTATTCGTTTATATTCTATTCTATTGTATTATATTCAGTTATGTTCTATTCTATTATTTGATAGTACTTGGACATCCTTTTGCTCTAACCATCTAGCAGGTGTCCCTTCCGCTCCTGAAACTGCCTTTACACGTTTGAAGGTACTGACATCATGACTGTGACTGAAGGTTGACCTCTTCATGGAGGCGTTGTGAGGGAAGAGAACGGTCCTGCAGGTGTTACGCCCCTGAAAACAGGGGAGAAATAATCACGAGAGTGATACGGTGTTGTATTCTCAAGTCAACATTTAGTTCACTTTTCAATGTATAACAGGCTATGAATATGTCATTTAACCTGTCACACAGGCTGCAGCTGTATCTTGAGGTCTGCATCAAAGTGCTCAAGGAAAGTGGACGTCTGCCAAGGAACTATACAGGGTCCTGACCTCCTCTTCAGGAAATATTGACTCATCTAACAGATATTTCCTACTACCGGTAATAGTGGATACATCTAGCCTACTCATCATCACTTAATGAATGAATGTTCATGATGATAAATACCACACTTCTTTCCATGTAAGTACAGTGATACTGGCTGGCTGGCTGACACAAGTATTCCCATGGGCATAATGGTGGCCCTTCTATGTAGGCCTATCGGTGGAAATCTATGGAGATTGGGTTCAACCGAAGTAGGCATTTGTATTGTAATAAATTTGTTTTGGAAAGAGATCAAGAAATAGGTATATTCACTAATTATTACACTACCGTTCAAAAGTTTGGGGTCACTTAGAAATGTCCTTGTTTTTGAAAGAGAAGCAATTTTTTTTGTCCATTAAAATAACATCAGATTGATCAGAAATACAGTGTAGACACTGGTCATGTTGTAAATGACTATTGTAGCTGGAAACAGCTGATTTTTTAAATGGAATAGGTGTACATAGGTGTGCAGAGGCCCATTATCAGCAACCATCACTCGTGTGTTCCAATGGCACGTTGTGTTAGCTAATCCAAGTTTATCATTTTTAAAAGGCTAATTGATCATTAGAAAAACATTTTGCAATTATGTTAGCACAGCTGAAAACTGTTGTGCTGATTAAAGAAGCTATAAAACTGGCCTTCTTTAGACTAGTTGAGTATCTGGAGCATCTGCATTTGCGGGTTCGATTGCAGGCTCAAAATGTCCAGAAACAAAGACCTTTCTTCTGACTCGTCAGTCTATTCTTGTTCTGAGAAATGAAGGCTATACCATGCAAGAAATTGCCAAGAAACTGAAGATCTCGAACAACGCTGTGTACTACTCCCTTCACAGAACAGCACAAACTGGCTCTAACCAGAATAGAAAGAGGAGTGGGAGGCCCCGATGCACAACTGAGCAAGAGGACAAGTACATTAGAGTGTCTAGTTTGAGAAACAGATGCCTCACAAGTCCTCAACTGGCAGCTTAGAGGACAACTCTAATGAACTTGTCCTGTTGCACAGTTGTGCATCGGGGCCTCCCACTCCTCTTTCTATTCTGGTTAGAGACAGTTTGTGCTACAAAAAATACATTTTGTGCAACAACAAAGACATTTCTAAGTGACCCCAAACGTTTGAATGGTAGTGTAGATCCATAATACAGTACATGTAGGCCTACAGTTGTTCAGATCATGTAATGTATGTCACAAAGTATTTGTACACAAGGGGGCAGCAGGACACCATTTGAAATAGAGCTGTCATTCCACGGCTGTTGTTATGCATGCAGAAGGGCACACTGTCTGCCAGCCTCTGTTAATTAATACTACAGTAGGCCTAATGTTTTGTTCTGCATTGAACATAACTTGAATATTGTTGTTATTGTAAAAAAAACATGTTATAAATACTTATCTTTTACCTTCATAATCGTCTATATTTTTACAACAGGTTTGTATGATGATTGTAGAATGGACAGATAAAAAAATATATATAGGTTTTTATCACCACAATACTGTCGTATTAATTGTCACAATGTTGATTTGCGCTCAAAGCGAAGGGCTCTTTTGGAGCGCTCCCCTGATTCTAACCAATCAGGTGCGAGGCCGCCTGCGCAGATTCAAACACCCTTCTAGAAGGAGGCTGGGCGAGAGATTCGGCGGGATCGACAAAATCTGAATGCGAAAATAACAAAATAGAAGTACAGTGGGAGGGAGAACAGTGTGTAGCCTACAAGGCAGGTTAGCTAGCTATATATGTTCACATCCTATTCGATCGGATATTGACATTGCATGCATCGCGGTGACATGCAAAATATAAGGAGATGCGTTTTTATTTACGATTGCACACAATTCCTACAACAAGAAAGAGTTTGACATGAAAGTGAACCGCTAGCTAACCAGCGAAAGTGTGGCACTGTATTTTAGGCTACTGTCTGAAAATAAACTGGAAGATGACAGACATCGGACTGTATGGATAACTGTCCATGGAGATAATCTAATTCGCTTTTATATGGATTTTAGACAAACTACAAATAGAGGATTTCTTATTTGAAAAGCTTTGATCAGCTGTCATTATGGCCAACATAAAGTCGCGCAGGTAGGTGACACATTGCTGCTAAATCTGTAGTTCATTTGGCTGCGTACAAGCTACATTTGAATGGTTTTCAGATATGATACAAAAATGTTGCAACAAAATAGCTATAGTAAAGATGCAATTCATAGTGAAACCCATTGCTCAGGCATGGCATTATATTGAGCCAGATGTCACGTTGATCGTTGACACATCACGAGCACCTGCTCACGGTCACATAACGTGTTAGTTAGATATTGAAATACAGTAGGCTACAGCAAATTACAGCCTAGTTAGGATTCTAAAGGTTAATTAATATAGTTGAATGAATTCCATCAATACTTTATTTAGCTGGATGTTTGTGCAAAATGTATGGGAATAGAACAGTCATAAAAGTGCATGTGGCACTCTTCAGTGAATAACCAAAGCATGTCGCGAGCTTGTGAACCAGCACAGCTGTTTGAGTTGCTTATTTTGTAGTAGACTAGGCTATGTCCCTTTTGGTCATGCTAACTTTGATAAAACAAATAAAAAACGTTGATTTGAGTTGTTCGGTGGGTTATGTAACTGCTTTGGTCTGTATTGTATTTTGTTGCTCAATTCAACACCCATTCATTGCCATCTTTCCCTCGAACAGAAAACATGGCTGACAGTCTGAGATGTGGTCTTGGCTAGAAGAGATCCAACTTTCGTAAAATTAACGTCAAAAGTTAGTTTTTTTGGGGGAATTTTAGCTAACCCAAGCTCTTTTTCTAACCTTCACCTAATTATCCTAACCGGATACGTTAATTCTCCGAACCTGCTGCATTGTTGCGTAAATTCTCCTAACCTGCTACGAAAAGTCAAATGTGACGTTAATTTGACAAAAATTGGATCCCTTCTTAGCCATTACCGTGAGACGTAGCACGAGTAAGACTATTGAACAGATAGAGCACTTGCTATTTTCATCTAAGGCTACAGAAAAAATATATTAGATGGCCCAGCCCTCTGTTGTTTTAGTATGGACATTATTGTTCAAGGGAAATAAAATATATGTATTGATTTAGAAAAAAAACATAGTCCAACATAGGATTGTGATTGTTTTGTGCACCATTCTGCCACATTGTGTGGGTACATGTTTGGAAAATCCCCTATAACAGAGAGTCACATAAAATGGTAAACAGAGACTGTAGGCTAGGCATCTAAAAGATGTCTATTGTTTTCACAAATCAGATTTAGTTTGTTAATTATATATATGAAAAATAATGTATATAGGATAATCAGAGCACGAATGTATTAATTTATGGAGATATTTTCCCTCTGAGGTAAGGCTAGAATGACACAGCTGTGTGTTATTAGTATTTGTGAATTTGAGCCTGATTTTTAAAAAATGTACTAGGCACGTCAGTTAAGAACAAGTTCTTATTTTCAATGATGGCCTAGGAACAGTGGATTAACTGCCTTGTTCAGGGGCAGAATGACAGATTGGGGATTTGATCTGGCAACCTTTTGGTTACTAGTCCAACGCTCTAACCACTAGGCTACCTGCCGCCCTGGATGGCTGAATTAACTATTGATTTATAGGCTGATTGGAGCCTGCTAACTGCCCTTAAACACACAAACACGACAATGACGTAATTTCCATCTGAACGAACAACTCGGTGGCGTGTGCGTATCCCTCCACCCTCTACCCCTCCTAGACCCTACCCCCTCGGTGTGCCCCATCTGGTGGTGATAGGGGAAGGCCAGGGTGGTGGAGGATGGTCCTTTCTACCTCTCCCTCTGCTTTACATTTCACATGGAAGTTCAAGTTTGAATTGAAGAAACCTGTGGGAACACAGTCTACAAAGGCCATTATTTCAGTTTGATATTTTATTCACATAATAAATGAGGCATTGAAAAAGCATATGAAGAATATGACATGCTTTATTTAGAAAATATATTTTTGTGCATTCGCCAACATTGTACACAAATTACGTAGGTATTACACATAGATTAAGATGACTTTAGTAGTCTATGAAGAAGTTGTTTGAGAGAACGTAAGACTCGGCACAGTACTGGCTCAGGCACCTTGGCCAAGTTCTTATATAAGAGATCATACCAATCCCCCTGAGTCGATTTTGAAACTCCTGTTTAATTCAGCCTGGACCGTTAGGTCTGACCTATTAGTTTAGCCACACCCCGGGCCTGCCTCCTTGCAGCCCGCGCCACTCACACACACACACACACACACACACACACACACACACACACACACACACACACACACACACACACACACACACACACTTTATGCCACACACCTAGATATTACAAAGAGCCTGTTTATGTGGGAGCACACACCCTGGGCTCAGACCCACTTCCACCTCTCTCTTTCCTGTAGTGAGGGAATTATGCTGAAATTCAATTGGCATGTCCCAGTCACCACTGAAGAAGCTCTTTCATCACAGGCCAGTACTGGAAACCTGTGGGAGGCCTTGTTTTCCTCACCACAGTGTGTGTGTTCGAATGTGTACAGCATGTGTACATGTTAGAGTGTTTGAATGTGTGTGCGTGTGTGTGTGCATCTGCTGTGCTGGTGGCGCATGTGAGTGTGCATTTCAGAGACAAAAACAACAGAGCCATATTTAGGAACTTCATACTTTGACCTTCTTTAGAGAGGGGAGAAAGACTGCTGTAAATCCACCCAACATTTCATCGAAACCAGGAGGATGGCATCAGGCTGAATGTGAAAAAAAAATGCAATGAACAGAGATTAAATTCCTTATTTTACATGTACGAGATGCATGTTAATCCTACAAAATATATTTACAGTACCAGTCAAAAGTTTGGACACACCCACTCAAGGGTTTTTCTTAATTTTTTACTATTTTCTACATTGTAGAATAATAGTGAAGCCAACATAACTATGAAATAACACATATGGAATCATGTAGTAACCAAAAAAAGTGTTAAACAAATCAAAATATATTTTATATTTAAGATTCTTCAAAATAGCCACCCTGTGTTGTGATGACAGCTTTGCACACTTGGCATTTTCTCAACCAGATTCATGAGGTAGTCACCTGGAATGCATTTCAATTAATAGGTGTGTCTTGTTTAAAGTTAATTTGTGGAATTTCTTTCCTTCTTAATGCGTTTGAGCCAATCACTTGTGTTGTGACAAGATAAGAGGGTATACAGAAGATAGCCCAAGTCCATATTATGGCAAGAACAGCTCAAATAAGCAAAGAAAAACGAGAGTCCATCATTACTTTAAGACATGAAGGTCAGTCAATGCGGAACATTTCAAGAATTTTGAAAGTTTCTTCAAGTGTAGTTGCAAAAACCATCAAGCGCAATGATGAAACTGGCTCTTATGAGGACCGCCACAGGGAAGGAAGACCTCTGCTGCAGAGGATACGTTCATTAGAGTTACCAGCCTCAAATTGCAGCCCAAATAAATGCTTCATAGAGTTCAAGTAACAGACACATCTCAACATCAACTGTTCAGAGGAGACTGTGTGAATCAGGCCTTCATGGTTGAATTGCTGCAAAGAAACCACTAGTAAAGGACCAATAAGAAGTAGAGACTTGCTTAGGCCAAGAAACACGAGCAATGGACATTAGACCAGTGTAAATCTGTCCTTTGGTCTGATGAGTCCAAATTTGAGATTTTTGGTTCTTCATGTCTTTGTGAAACGCAGAGTAGGTGAACGGATGTTCTCAGCATGTGTGGTTCCCACCGTGAATTATGGAGGAGGAGGAGCTTTGCTGGTGACACTGTCAGTGATTTATTTAGAATTCAAGGCACACTTAACCAGCATGGCTACCACAGCGTTATGCAGCGATATGCCATCCCATCTGGTTTGCATTTAGTGGGACTATCATTTGTTTTTCAACAGGACAATGACCCAACACCCCTCGAGGGCTCCTTCAAGACTGTTGCAAAAACATTCCAGGTGAAGCTGGTTGAGAGAATGCAAAGAGTGTGCAAAGCTGCCATCAAGGCAAAGGGTGGCTACTTTGATGAATCTAAAATATTGTTTGATTTGTTTAACACTTTATTTTTTCTTTATTTAACTAGGCAAGTCAGTTAAGAATAAATTCCTGTTTTCAATGACGGCCTAGGAACAGTGGGTTAACTGCCTGTTCAGGGGCAGAACGACAGCTCGGTTACTAGTCCACCACTCTAACCACTAGGCTACTCTGCCGCCCTTTCGGTTACTACATGATTCCATATGTGTTATTTCGTAGTTTTGATATCTTTACTATTATTCTACCATGTAGAAAATAGTAAAAAATGAAGAAACCCCCCTGAATGAGTGGGTGTGTCCAAACTTTTGACTGGTACTGTATATCTAAACATTCACACCACATTGTGCTCTTCTGAATGCAGCCCCTGTCCTTCAGTCTCTGGGATTGTATGGGGCTGTGGCTGGCCTTGGAATCAGTCAATTGCATGTAGGCCCATATTATGTTACTTATCTAACTTCAGACTCTTATTTGACAATATCTGGAATGCAATGAGACCAATAACTCAGTATGTCTCTGTTGACAGCTGTGGTGTAGATGAATTACATTGCTCTGGTTCTGGTGCGTCTCAGCCGTTGGAACAGTGTCAGTGTGAACTTGCTCTGTGATTACTCTGGGTAACCACTGTCCTCAACCCTCCTCCCTGTCTGTTTATTAGATGTTCTACCCCTGGCACAACGTGACGCCATGAAGGAAGTGTTGCCCAGCAACAAGACATTTCTATGGACAGAGCTAAGTGTGCACAACTACTTTCTCTGGTGGCAGAGTTTCACATTGGAGAAGGGAAAGCTGTGTCCACTATTACAGCTTTTTGCTGTCTTGATTAAATCTTATAGATTGTGAGTTATAGGTGTTTAAGTTGGCCCTATTTTCCTAAAATCAACATTCGAGGCAAAAAGGGACAGTTGTGTGAAGGTGGATTTGCCCCCAAAAAGGCAACAGTTGTTTCACTATACCCAATAAGACTAGCTTTTACCCTTTTACCACCTAGGTATAGAGGCAGTCTGCCACAGTCAGGGTTGGCATCATAATGCCTAATCTAGCAGGGAACAAGGGACGGCTAGGCTACTCTAATTATGGTCAGGAATGTTCTGTTTAATATGAGTCTCAACTCTGTTTCCGTCTCTGCACGCCACGTACTGAGACTACTGCCAATCCTGCTTCACCATGAATGACTGCCTGCTCGATCCATTGACTTCTGATTCAGTTTGAAATTGGACGGTTATTTGTAATTGGCTATCAGTGGGTTGGCGCTGTATGTGACTCAGTTGTGGCATGAATGATGTATTGTTCCTGCTTGTGTCTTTTTATGTTTTATTGATGTCACTAGTTCTGAGTCCACCCTGTAAAATTGTGTCATGATTATGCCAATGCTCTTGTTTTACTTAAGTGGCTGTGTTGATTAGTGATTGACTATAATGAAATGTAAAGAGAGCAATAAATAAGAGTATCTCTCTCCCTTTTTCCTCTACCTCTCCATCTCTCCTTTTTCAGTGAGTCTGAGGATGAAGATCTACACTCCACAGATCCTGAGAGTAAGGACAAGAGCAAAGACAAGAAGATACTGTGCAAAGGCAAATGGTCTCGCGATGAGGTGGGCTAATTCTATAAGAGGCATATGAGCGGGCCAGTTTGGTCAAGTGTGCTAGTTACTTTATTGCGCTCACTGTTGAACCATTATTTACTGGACCTGTCTTGCATTGTTTTAGTGTTCAAATGGATTGAGAATAGCATGTGCATGAAAGTGTGCTGTGGTCCAACAGTCTGTTTGTTTATAAATGTATTGTCTGCAGCAATCTGCTGCTTTTCTATGGCATGATATGTAGGAAGCCCTATTGTGTCCCCTGCTAAAAAAAAGTGTAAAGGGCGTTTACCTTATGGAAGCACTGAGGATGAAGGGAGTGTCTCAGGAAGGTTGGCTCCTGACTGTCTCTTTCTGACCCCCCCCCACCCCCCTTCTCGCTGCAGGACGATAGGCTGAAGAAGTTAGTGGAGCAGCATGGAGCAGACTCCTGGAAATTAGTAGCTAATAATTTTCAAGTAAGTAAAACATTTTTCCCCTTAATCATTACACACTGTTAGAACATGGTGTTAAAATACAAAGCTTTCTGTAATAAGCATAGTAACACACTAACAAAAATCATGTCTATATACGTGTATTGATGATATGTAATAGCAATGGGGGGAAATGCAGGAAAACTAATCTGTTTTACCTCATTTCTACCAACATCACCTGTGCAACTAGAGGTGAAAAAAATGGACCTTTACTCCACACACATACCTCTCTCTCGCCCTCCATTTGGCAAATCTGACCATAACTCTATCCTCCTGATTCCCGCTAACAAGCAAAAACTCCTCAAACAGTAAGTACCTGTGTCCCGCTCAATACGGAAGTGATCCGATGAATTGTATGTTAAGCTGCAGGACTGTTTCGCTATCACAGATTGGAATATTTTCTGGGATTCATCTGGTGGCATTGAGGAGTTTACCATATCAGTTACCGGTTTCATTAATAAGTGCATCAACGACGTCGACCCTACAGTGACTGTACGTGCATATCCCAACCAGAAGCCATGCATTACAGGCAACATCCGCACTGAGCTAAAGGCTATAGCTGCCGCTTTGAAGGAGTGGGGCACTAACCCGGCCGTTTATAAGAAATCCCACTACGGCCTCCGATTGAACCATCAAACAGGCAGAGCGTCAATACAGGACTAAGATCGAATCCTACTACACCAGCTCTCACGCTCGTCAGGTGTGGCAGGGCTCGCAAACAATCATGAATAACAAAGGGAAACTCAGCCGCAAGCTGCCCAGTGACACAAGCCTACCTGATGAGCTAAATGCCTTCTATGCTCACTTCAAGGCAAGGAGCACTGAAACATGCATGAGAGCACCAGCTGTTCCGGACGGCTGTGTGACTATGCTCTCCGTGGCCGATGTGAGTAAGACCTTTAAACAGGTTAACATTCACAAGCACGCAGGGCAAGATGGATTACCAAGACGCATACTCAGAGCATGTGCAGACCAGCTGGCAAGTGTCTTCACTGACGTTTTCAACCTCTCCCTGATCCAGTCTGTAGTACCTACATGTTTCAAGCAGACGACCATAGTCCCTGTCTAAATTACTATTTCCCTTTAGCACTCACATCTGTAGCCATGAAATGCTTTGAGAGGCTGGTCATGGCGCACATCAACACCATCATCCCAGACTTCCTGGATGACGCAATATCTATATCACTCCACACTACCCTTTCCCACCTGGACAAAAGGAACACCTATGTGAGAATGCTGTTCATTGTCTACAGCTCAGCGTTCAACACCATAGTGCCCTCCAAGCTGATCACTAAGCTAAGGACCCTAAGACTGAACGCCTCCCTCTGCAACTGGATCCTGGACTTCCTGATGTGCCGCCGCCAAGTGGTGAGGGTAGGCAACAACACATCCTCCACACTGACCCTTAACACGGGGGCCCCTTAGGGGTACATGCTTAGTCCCTTCCTGTACTCCCTGTTCACCCACGACTGTGTGGTCGCTCACGAATCCAACACCATCATAAGTTTGCTGACAAAACTACGGTGGTACGCCTGATCACTGACGACGATGAGACAGCCTGTAGGGAGGAGATCAGAGACCTGGCAGTGTGGTGCCAGGACAACAACCTCTCCCTCAACGTCAGCAAGACAAAGGAGCTGATCGTGGACTACAGGAAACGAAGGGCCGAGCACGCCCCCATTCACATCGACGGGGCTGTAGTGGACCAGGTCCACATCACTAAGGACCTATCATGGTCCAAACACACCAACACAGTCTTGAAGAAGACATGACAACGCCTCTTTCCTCTCAGGAGGCTGAAAAGATTTGGCATGGGCCCTCAGATCCTCAAAATGTTCTACAGTTGCATCATTGAGAGCATCTTGACTGGCTGCATCACCGCTTGCTATGGCAACTTACTGGCATCCGATCACAAGGCACTACAGAGCGTAGTGTGTACGGCCCAGTACATCACTTGGGCTGAGCTCCCTGCCATCCAGAACCTCTATACCAGGCAGTATCAGAGGAAGGCCCTAAAAATGGTCAAAGACTCCAAGCACACAAGTCATAGACTGTTTTCTCTGCTACCGCACAGCAAGCAGTACCTATGCAAAGACGGCTAAATAGTTAACCAAATAGCTACCCGGACTATCTGCATGGACCTTTTGCGCAAACATTTTTGACTCATCACATATGCTGCTGCTACTGTTTAACCATCTGTCACTTTATTCCTAGTATATGTACATATCTACCTCAATTACCTCGTACCCCTGCACATTGACTCAGTACTGGTACCTCTTGTATATTGCCAAGTTATCATTACTCATTATGTATCTATTATTACTTTTATTATTACGTGATTTACTTTTCTATTATTTCTCTATTTTCTTTCTCTCTGTATGCTGTACGCTTGCTGTTGGGAGGGGCCCGCAATGAAGCATTTCACTGTTAGTCCACACACGAAAGCTTGTGATGAATAACATTTTATTATCTGGATAAGAAAAGTGATATGACATGTGACTCTCACCGGTGTTGTGCTGTGGGGTTATTAGTGGTACTCACAGGTGTTGTGTGAGGTGGGGTTATTAGTGGTACTCACCGGTGTTGTGTGAGGTGGGGTTATTAGTGGTACTCACAGGTGTTGTGTGAGGTGGGGTTATTAGTGGTACTCACAGGTGTTGTGTAAGGTGGGGTTATTTGTAGTACTCACAGGTGTTGTGTGAGGTGGGGTTATTAGCAAGTGTGTATATGTGTATATGATAACTCAGGGAGGGACAGCTGCAGGTGGGTTTGTGTGTTAATGAGGTGTTGTGCTCTGCGTTGTGTCTGTCACAGGGGAGGACAGATGGCCAGTGTCAGCACCGCTGGCAGAAGGTGCTCAACCCAGAGCTGGTGAAAGGACCCTGGACAAAAGAGGAGGATCAGAAGGTAAGTGGAGATGGGAGTTACCCCAACCTGGGGTGGAAAAAGAAGTAGATAAAGAGCTAGCGAGAACATGTATTGTTCTGAATTTTATTGGAGCGGCTCCTTGATAACACAATACAAACAAGCTGCAGGATGAACATCACAGCCCTTTTTGTAATCTGAAACATTGAAAGGAACATACAGTACACATGTTCCTCTCCCACTCTCTATCCCTGTTTGTAGCCCATAGACCCTGCAGTAGTTTTCATTGGCTGTGCATACGACTCACTACCTCATGCTTTAGAACAACCAAAGCTCTCCAAGTTTCCCTGGTCCTGAGCCCCTCCTCAGCCAGGCTTTAGGGTCATATCTCTCATAGTTGGAGGGTGAACAATACATTCCTTAAATAGAACTACATGATGCCTCGCCTACTGGAATGTCAAGATTGATATTTTGTTCCTCCAACATCTAGGCCTCACATCACAACACGCCAGTGATAGTATTGCTCTGGCATGCCCTTAGTGACATGCTAGAAGTAAGATATTCAGGAAGATAATAGCACTGGGTAGTGTAGGCCTGCTAAGAGATGACAAGACATGTTTGGCTCCATGACAGAAGTGTTGTGGCAACTAGTTCTACTTCTTCAGCTGCATTCTTGACATTCTATAGTGTTGCCAATGACGATGTGGCACCTCGGCATGATTCCTTCCAGTAATAGATACTATACAGTATGCCAGGGGTCGGGAACAGGTGGCGGGATTCCCTGCAGTAATAGATACTATACAGTATGCTAGGTGTTGGGAACAGGCTGCGTGATTCTCTCCAGTAATAGATACTATACAGTATGCCAGGGGTCGGGAACAGGCGGCGTGATTCCCTCCAGTAATAGATACTATACAGTATGCAATGGGTCGGGAACAGGCAGCATGATTCTCTCCAGTAATAGATACTATACAGTATGCCAGGGGTCGGGAACAGGCAGCATGATTCCCTCCAGTAATAGATACTATACAGTATGCCAGGGGTCGGGAACAGGCAGCATGATTCCCTCCAGTAATAGATACTATACAGTATGCAATGGGTCGGGAACAGGCGGTGTGATTCCCTCCAGTAATAGATACTATACAGTATGCAATGGGTCGGGAACAGGCAGCATGATTCTCTCCAGTAATAGATACTATACAGTATGCAATGGGTCGGGAACAGGCGGTGTGATTCCCTCCAGTAATAGATACTATACAGTATGCAAGGGTCGGGGAACAGGCAGCATGATTCTCTCCAGTAATAGATACTATACAGTATGCTAGGTGTCGGGAACAGGCGGTGTGATTCCCTCCAGTAATAGATACTATACAGTATGCTAGGTGTCGGGAACAGGCTGCGTGATTCCCTCCAGTAATAGATACTATACAGTATGCCAGGGGTCGGGAACAGGCGGTGTGATTCCCTGCAGTAATAGATACTATACAGTATGCTAGGTGTCGGGAACAGGCTGCGTGATTCCCTCCGGTAATAGATACTATACAGTATGCCAGGGGTCGGGAACAGGCGGTGTGATTCCCTCCAGTAATAGATACTATACAGTATGCAATGGGTCGGGAACAGGCGGCGTGATTCCCTCCAGTAATAGATACTATACAGTATGCAATGGGTCGGGAACAGGCGGCGTGATTCCCTCCAGTAATAGATACTATACAGTATGCCAGGGGTCGGGAACAGGCGGCGTGATTCCCTCCGGTAATAGATACTATACAGTATGCAATGGGTCGGGAACAGGCGGCGTGATTCCCTCCAGTAATAGATACTATACAGTATGCCAGGGGTCGGGAACAGGCGGCGTGATTCCCTCCGGTAATAGATACTATACAGTATGCAATGGGATTCCCTCCGGTAATAGATACTATACAGGGAACAGGCGGTATGCAAGGGTCGGGAACAGGCGGCGTGATTCCCTCCAGTAATAGATACTATACAGTATGCCAGGGGTCGGGAACAGGCGGTGTGATTCCCTCCAGTAATAGATACTATAGATGCCAGGGGTCGGGAACAGGCGGCGTGATTCCCTCCGTATGCTATACAGTATGCAATCGGGGAACAGGCGGTGTGATTCCCTCCAGTAATAGATACTATACAGTATGCAATGGGTCGGGAACAGGCGGTGTGATTCCCTGCAGTAATAGATACTATACAGTATGCCAGGGGTCGGGAACAGGCGGCGTGATTCCCTCCGGTAATAGATACTATAAAGTATGCAATGGGATACTATACAGTATGCCAGGGGTCGGGAACAGGGGTGTGATTCCCTCAAATAGATACTATACAGTATGCCAGGGGTCGGGAACAGGCGGTGTGATTCCTCTGCAGTAATAGATACTATACAGTATGCAATTGTGATTCCCTCCAGTAATAGATACTATACAGTATGCAATGGGTCGGGAACAGGCGGTGTGATTCCCTCCGGTAATAGATACTATACAGTATGCAATGGGTCGGGAACAGGGGGCGTGATTCCCTCCGGTAATAGATACTATAAAGTATGCAATGGGTCGGGAACAGGCGGCGTGATTCCCTCCAGTAATAGATACTATAAAGTATGCAATGGGTCGGGAACAGGCGGCGTGATTCCCTCCAGTAATAGATACTATAAAGTATGCAATGGGTCGGGAACAGGCGGCGTGATTCCCTCCAGTAATAGATACTATACAGTATGCCAGGGGTCGGGAACAGGCGGTGTGATTCTCTGCAGTAATAGATACTATACAGTATGCTAGGGGTCGGGAACAGGCAGCATGATTCCTTCCATTTCCAATTCCCCCACACCTCCCTGTATGTTCCCAAGTATTCCCACACACAAAAAAAGAGACGTGATCATGTCTCAATGTTATTAAGGTATGAAATTATTGTTATTTTCAAATACAATCACTTTTTGGGCTTAGTTGTGGTCAATTTGCAGTGTACAAATTATTTGAATTATGTTTCGGGCACCCCGAAAGTTGCCTACCCCTGCAGTATGCATATTTTTTAAGTCCAGAGGATTGCATTGTAAGAAGTCCCTGTCTTCTTTGCTCCTGTGTGTATAGGTGATTGACCTGGTTCATAAATATGGCCCCAAGCGCTGGTCTGTGATTGCCAAGCACCTGCAGGGGCGGATCGGGAAGCAGTGCCGTGAGCGCTGGCACAACCATCTGAACCCTGAGGTGAAGAAGTCCTCCTGGACCCAGGAAGAGGACAGCATCATCTACCAGGCCCACAAACGCCTGGGCAACCGCTGGGCCGAGATCTCCAAGCTGTTGCCTGGAAGGTAACGGAATGATATACCGTACATCTCTTTGCCTGAGTTAGTGGGTGGTTACATCTCAAAATATAAAAGTGGGTGGTTACATCTCAAAATATAAAAGTGGGTGGTTACATCTCAAAATATAAAAGTGGGTGGTTACATCTCAAAATATAAAAGTGGGTGGTTACATCTCAAAATATAAAAGTATAAAAGTGGGTGGTTACATCTCAAAATATAAAAGTGGGTGGTTACATCTCAAAATATAAAAGTGGGTGGTTACATCTCAAAAGAGTAAAAGTGGGTGGTTACATCTCAAAATATAAAAGTGGGTGGTTACATCTCAAAATATAAAAGTGGGTGGTTAGTAAAAGTGGGTGGTTACATCTCAAAATATAAAAGTGGGTGGTTACATCTCAAAATATAAAAGTGGGTGGTGGTTACATCTCAAAATATAAAAGTATCTCAAAATATAAAAGTGGGTGGTTACATCTCAAAATATAAAAGTGGGTGGTTACATCTCAAAATATAAAAGTGGGTGGTTACATCTCAAAATATAAAAGTGGGTGGTTACATCTCAAAATATAAAAGTGGGTGGTTACATCTCAAAATATAAAAGTGGGTGGTTACATCTCAAAATATAAAAGTGGGTGGTTACATCTCAAAATATAAAAGTGGGTGGTTACATCTCAAAATATAAAAGTGGGTGGTTACATCTCAAAATATAAAAGTGGGTGGTTACATCTCAATAGAGTAAAAGTGGGTGGTTACATCTCAAAATATAAAAGTGGGTGGTTACATCTCAAAATATAAAAGTGGGTGGTTACATCTCAAAATATAAAAGTGGGTGGTTACATCTCAAAATATAAAAGTGGGTGGTTGCATCTCAATAGAGTAAAAGTGGGTGGTTACATCTCAAAATATAAAAGTGGGTGGTTACATCTCAAAATATAAAAGTGGGTGGTTACATCTCAAAATATAAAAGTGGGTGGTTACATCTCAAAATATAAAAGTGGGTGGTTACATCTCAAAATATAAAAGTGGGTGGTTACATCTCAAAATAGTAAAAGTGGGTGGTTACATCTCAAAATATAAAGGTGGGTGGTTTACATCTCAAAATAGTAAACGTGGGTGGTTACATCTCAAAATAGTAAATGTGGGTGGTTACATCTCAAAATATAAAAGTGGGTGGTTGCATCTCAAAATAGTAAAAGTGGGTGGTTGCATCTCAAAATAGTAAAAGTGGGTGGTTACATCTCAAAAGATAAAAGTGGGTGGTTTCATCTCAAAATAGTAAAAGTGGGTGGTTGCATCTCAATAGAGTAAAAGTGGGTGGTTACATCTCAAAATATAAAAGTGGGTGGTTACATCTCAAAATAGTAAAAGTGGGTGGTTACATCTCAAAATATAAAAGTGGGTGGTTTACATCTCAAAATAGTAAACGTGGGTGGTTACATCTCAAAATATAAAGGTGGGTGGTTTACATCTCAAAATAGTAAACGTGGGTGGTTACATCTCAAAATAGTAAAAGTGGGTGGTTGCATCTCAAAATAGTAAAAGTGGGTGGTTACATCTCAAAATACATTTACATCATGGGTGGTTTAGTAAACGTGGGTGGGTACATCTCAAAATAGTAAAGATGGGTGGTTTACATCTCAAAATATGGGTGGTTACATCTCAAAATATAAAAGGGTGGTTGCATCTCAAAATATAAAAGTGGGTGGTTGCATCTCAAAATAGTAAAAGTGGGTGGTTGCATCTCAAAATATAAAAGTGGGTGGTTAATCTCAAAATAAAAGTGGGTGGTTTACTCTCAAAATAAAATATCTCAAAATAGAAGTGGTTACATCTCAAAATATAAAAGATCTCAAAATAGTAAAAGTGGGTGGTTGACATCTCAAAAAAAGTAGAAAATAAAAGTAAAAAATAGTAAAAGTGGGTGGTTGCATCTCAAAATAGTAAAAGTGGGTGGTTGCATCTCAAAATATAAAAGTGGGTGGTTACATCTCAAAATATAAAAGTGGGTGGTTGCATCTCAATAGAGTAAAAGTGGGTGGTTGCATCTCAATAGAGTAAAAGTGGGTGGTTGCATCTCAAAATATAAAAGTGGGTGGTGACATCTCAATAGAGTAAAAGTGGGTGGTTGCATCTCAATAGAGTAAAAGTGGGTGGTTACATCTCAAAAGGGTGGTTGCATCTCAAAATAAAAGTGGGTGGTGGTAGTAAAAGTGGGTGGTTCATCAATAGAAAGTGGGTGTAAAAAATGGGTGGTTGCATCTCAATAGAGTAAAAGTGGGTGGTTGACATCTCAATAGAGTAAAAGTGGGTGGTTGCATCTCAAAATAGTAAAAGTGGGTGGTTACATCTCAAAATAGTAAACGTGGGTGGTTACATCTCAATAGAGTAAAAGTGGGTGGTTGCATCTCAATAGAGTAAAGGTGGGTGGTGACATCTCAATAGAGTAAACGTGGGTGGGTACATCTCAAAATAGTAAACGTGGGTGGGTACATCTCAAAATAGTAAACGTGGGTGGTTACATCTCAATAGAGTAAATGTGGGTGGTTACATCTCAATAGAGTAAACGTGGGTGTTTACTTTTCAATAGAGTAAAAGTGGGTGTTACATCTCAATAGAGTAAAAGGGGCTTCCCTTCTTCATCTCAATAGAGTAAACGTCATCTTTAAACCTCTCAAAATAGTTTCCTACACCTAGTAAATGTATCTCAGTAAACGTATCTGGTCCCATTAAAAGGGGCTTCCTTCAAAGGTGTAATTTCCTACACCTAGAGTATAGTAGTATCTGGTCCCATTACCAAAGGTGTAAGGCTAAGGGCAAAAGCGTAGGTTTTGTTAGGTTTTTGGACAGATCTAAAATATTTAGTATTTAAAGTATGCCAGCAGCATACCACCCTGCATACCACTGCTGGCTTGCTTCTGAAGCAGGGTTCGTCCTGGTCAGTTCCTGGATGGGAGACCAGATGCTGCTGGAAGTGGTGTTGGAGGGCCAGTAGGAGGCACTCTTTCCTCTGGTCTAAAATAAAATATCCCACTGCCAATATTGACAATATTGATATTAATATCCCAATATTGACACTATCCTGTGTAGGGTGCTGTCTTTCGGATGGGACGTTAAACAGGTGTCCTGACTCTCTGAGGTCATTAAAGATCCCATGGCACTTCGTAAGAGTAGGGGTGTTAACCCCGGTGTCCTGGATAAATTCCCAATCTGGCCCTCAAACCATCACGGTCACCTAATAATCCCCAGTTTACAATTGGCTCATTCATACCCCTCCTCTCCCCTGTAACTATTCCCCAGGTCGTTGCTGCAAATGAGAATGTGTTCTCAGTCAACGTACCTGGTAAAATAAATTTAAAAAATTGAACAACCTCCCTTATAGGACAGACAACTCCATCAAGAATCACTGGAACTCCACCATGAGGAGGAAAGTGGAGCACGAGGGGTACCTCCAGGAGGGCTGCAGGGGATTCAGCTCAGAGCATGGGGGGTTGAAGCGACGCCACCACAGACCCTGTGTCCCCCAACTAGACACCCCCCACGGTGGGCACAGCCCTCTGGGCATAGCTGGACCAACTCAGGTGAGAGGCCTCTCAGACATTTCTGTTCCGTTTCATTCAAACAAGGTTTATTGGCATATTGAAAGGATCCGTGTTTAATGTTCCTGTGTGTTGTAGCTTGGGGGTTACCTCTATAGCCCTCACTGTGGCCAGCTGATGGACAGCCTCCCAGACTCCTCCAGCTACTTATTGGTGAGTGACCTGTCCTTTACAGCTGGCCAAGAGTCCGGTATGTTATTTGACTCAAAAGCTCAAGGTTTGGACTGAAGCATGGAGCTAAATCAGTAGAAGTGTCTTCCAATCCTGTCCACTTTACCATCCCTTTTTTGTATCTTTCCACCGTACTAACTTCAGTCTACTTTGTATTAATCACCCTCTGAATCAAACCACTAAATGACCTGCCTGAATTTCTGTTTCTTCTCTGTGTCTTGGTTTGGTGTTAATCAGAGTAAGCCTGAGTCTGATATGAGTAATTTGTGAGTAAATTTGTTCTCTCCTTCCTTCTTTCCCTGCCGACCTTTTCTTCACTCCCTCCGTCCACTCCTCCTCTCCTTCCCGTGTGTGTTTACTCCAGCCGTCCTGCCATGATGATCCAGACAAAGAGCAGAGAATTAAGGAGCTTGAGCTGCTGCTTATGTCAGCAGAGACCGAGGTCCGGAGACAGGCCCAGTGCCGAGGCCCATGTGTAAGACACACTCTCAGTGTGTATGTGTGTGATGATGTAGCCTAGTCCACTTGAGCTTGTAGTTATGCTGTAGTGATGTCATAGTAGCCTACCCATCTCACCCCTCTCCCCACACTCCCGTTACGCTTCGTAGTTCTACCCCTCCCATCCCCATTTTCAGTGCTTCCTGCCATCTCGCCATGCGGCCGCCACCATTAACCTCCTCTCACTTCCTCCAGCCTCCTATCTGCTCCTCACAGCAGTAGTGCACGGTGTCACTTCCTCCAGCCTCCTATCTGCTCCTCACAGCAGTAGTGCACGGTGTCACTTCCTCCAGCCTCCTATCTGCTCCTCACAGCAGTAGTGCACGGTGCCTCCTATCTGCTCCTCACAGCCTCCTAGCCTCTATCTGCTCCTCACAGCAGTAGTGCACGGCCTGCTCACAGCAGTTCCTCCAGCCTCCTATCTGCTCCTCACAGCAGTAGTGCACGGTGTCACTTCCTCCAGCCTCCTATCTGCTCCTCACAGCAGTAGTGCACGGTGTCACTTCCTCCAGCCTCCTATCTGCTCCTCACAGCAGTAGTGCACGGTGTCACTTCCTCCAGCCTCCTATCTGCTCCTCACAGCAGTAGTGCACGGTGTCACTTCCTCCAGCCTCCTATCTGCTCCTCACAGCAGTAGTGCACGGTGTCACTTCCTCCAGCCTCCTATCTGCTCCTCACAGCAGTAGTGCACGGTGTCACTTCCTCCAGCCTCCTATCTGCTCCTCACAGCAGTAGTGCACGGAGTCACTTCCTCCAGCCTCCTATCTGCTCCTCACAGCAGTAGTGCACGGAGTCACTTCCTCCAGCCTCCTATCTGCTCCTCACAGCAGTAGTGCACGGTGTCACTTCCTCCAGCCTCCTATCTGCTCCTCACAGCAGTAGTGCAGCCTCCTATCTGCTGCAGTAGTGCACGGTGTCACTTCCTCCAGCCTCCTATCTGCTCCTCACAGCAGTAGTGCACGCCTCCTATCTGTGTCACTTCCTCCAGCCTCCTATCTGCTCCTCACAGCAGTAGTGCACGGTGTCACTTCCTCCAGCCTCCTATCTGCTCCTCACAGCAGTAGTGCACGGTGTCACTTCCTCCAGCCTCCTATCTGCTCCTCACAGCAGTAGTGCACGGTGTCACTTCCTCCAGCCTCCTATCTGCTCCTCACAGCAGTAGTGCACGGTGTCACTTCCTCCAGCCTCCTATCTGCTCCTCACAGCAGTAGTGCACGGTGTCACTTCCTCCAGCCTCCTATCTGCTCCTCACAGCAGTAGTGCACGGTGTCACTTCCTCCAGCCTCCTATCTGCTCCTCACAGCAGTAGTGCACGGTGTCACTTCCTCCAGCCTCCTATCTGCTCCTCACAGCAGTAGTGCACGGTGTCACTTCCTCCAGCCTCCTATCTGCTCCTCACAGCAGTAGTGCACGGTGTCACTTCCTCCAGCCTCCTATCTGCTCCTCACAGCAGTAGTGCACGGTGTCACTTCCTCCAGCCTCCTATCTGCTCCTCACAGCAGTAGTGCACGGTGTCACTTCCTCCAGCCTCCTATCTGCTCCTCACAGCAGTAGTGCACGGTGTCACTTCCTCCAGCCTCCTATCTGCTCCTCACAGCAGTAGTGCACGCCTCCTATCTGTGCAGTCACTTCACTCCAGCCTCCTATCTGCTCCTCACAGCAGTAGTGCACGGTGTCACTTCCTCCAGCCTCCTATCTGCTCCTCACAGCAGTAGTGCACGGTGTCACTTCCTCCAGCCTCCTATCTGCTCCTCACAGCAGTAGTGCACGGTGTCACTTCCTCCAGCCTCCTATCTGCTCCTCACAGCAGTAGTGCACGGCCTGTCACTTCCTCCAGCCTCCTATCTGCTCCTCACAGCAGTAGTGCACGGTGTCACTTCCTCCAGCCTCCTATCTGCTCCTCACAGCAGTAGTGCACGGTGTCACTTCCTCCAGCCTCCTATCTGCTCCTCACAGCAGTAGTGCACGGTGTCACTTCCTCCAGCCTCCTATCTGCTCCTCACAGCAGCAGTGCACGGTGTCACTTCCTCCAGCCTCCTATCTGCTCCTCACAGCAGCAGTGCACGGTGTCACTTCCTCCAGCCTCCTATCTGCTCCTCACAGCAGCAGTGCACGGTGTCACTTCCTCCAGCCTCCTATCTGCTCCTCACAGCAGTGCAGTGCACGGTGTCACTTCCTCCAGCCTCCTATCTGCTCCTCACAGCAGCAGTGCACGGTGTCACTTCCTCCAGCCTCCTATCTGCTCCTCACAGCAGCAGTGCACGGTGTCACTTCCTCCAGCCTCCTATCTGCTCCTCACAGCAGCAGTGCACGGTGTCACTTCCTCCAGCCTCCTATCTGCTCCTCACAGCAGTAGTGCACGGTGTCACTTCCTCCAGCCTCCTATCTGCTCCTCACAGCAGTAGTGCACGGTGTCACTTCCTCCAGCCTCCTATCTGCTCCTCACAGCAGTAGTGCACGGTGTCACTTCCTCCAGCCTCCTATCTGCTCCTCACAGCAGTAGTGCACGGTGTCACTTCCTCCAGCCTCCTATCTGCTCCTCACAGCAGTAGTGCACGGTGTCACTTCCTCCAGCCTCCTATCTGCTCCTCACAGCAGTAGTGCACGGTGTCACTTCCTCCAGCCTCCTATCTGCTCCTCACAGCAGTAGTGCACGGTGTCACTTCCTCCAGCCTCCTATCTGCTCCTCACAGCAGTAGTGCACGGTGTCACTTCCTCCAGCCTCCTATCTGCTCCTCACAGCAGTAGTGCACGGTGTCACTTCCTCCAGCCTCCTATCTGCTCCTCACAGCAGTAGTGCACGGTGTCACTTCCTCCAGCCTCCTATCTGCTCCTCACAGCAGTAGTGCACGGTGTCACTTCCTCCAGCCTCCTATCTGCTCCTCACAGCAGTAGTGCACGGTGTCACTTCCTCCAGCCTCCTATCTGCTCCTCACAGCAGTAGTGCACGGTGTCACTTCCTCCAGCCTCCTATCTGCTCCTCACAGCAGTAGTGCACGGTGTCACTTCCTCCAGCCTCCTATCTGCTCCTCACAGCAGTAGTGCACGGTGTCACTTCCTCCAGCCTCCTATCTGCTCCTCACAGCAGTAGTGCACGGTGTCACTTCCTCCAGCCTCCTATCTGCTCCTCACAGCAGTAGTGCACGGTGTCACTTCCTCCAGCCTCCTATCTGCTCCTCTGCTCCTCACAGCAGTAGTGCACGGTGTCACTTCCTCCAGCCTCCTATCTGCTCCTCACAGCAGTAGTGCACGGTGTCACTTCCTCCAGCCTCCTATCTGCTCCTCACAGCAGTAGTGCACGGTGTCACTTCCTCCAGCCTCCTATCTGCTCCTCACAGCAGTAGTGCACGGTGTCACTTCCTCCAGCCTCCTATCTGCTCCTCACAGCAGTAGTGCACGGTGTCACTTCCTCCAGCCTCCTATCTGCTCCTCACAGCAGTAGTGCACGGTGTCACTTCCTCCAGCCTCCTATCTGCTCCTCACAGCAGTAGTGCACGGTGTCACTTCCTCCAGCCTCCTATCTGCTCCTCACAGCAGTAGTGCACGGTGTCACTTCCTCCAGCCTCCTATCTGCTCCTCACAGCAGTAGTGCACGGTGTCACTTCCTCCAGCCTCCTATCTGCTCCTCACAGCAGTAGTGCACGCCTCCTATCTGCTCCTCACAGTCACTTCCTCCAGCCTCCTATCTGCTCCTCACAGCAGTAGTGCACGGTGTCACTTCCTCCAGCCTCCTATCTGCTCCTCACAGCAGTAGTGCACGGTGTCACTTCCTCCAGCCTCCTATCTGCTCCTCACAGCAGTAGTGCACGGAGTCACTTCCTCCAGCCTCCTATCTGCTCCTCACAGCAGTAGTGCACGGAGTCACTTCCTCCAGCCTCCTATCTGCTCCTCACAGCAGTAGTGCACGGAGTCACTTCCTCCAGCCTCCTATCTGCTCCTCACAGCAGTAGTGCACGGTGTCACTTCAGCCAGCGGTTTGGAACCAAACATGTGTTTCCTCCTTTTTCTTCTTCTTTTTAAACCTTTTCCCTTCTTTCACCACACCACTGAGGCTTCCATAGCAGAACCCCCCCGTTGCCTTTCTTCATTCATCTATTCACTCCATCCATTTATCTCATTTTAACCTGTGTTGCAGAACAAACTATTATGATGATGTCAGTGGTTCAGATTTTAAATGATAAAATATCTTGGTGTGTTAAAACACATGCCTACCACTGACTTCTCAATGAGGTTTAATGACGTTTTAGACTGAGGGAACAAGTTTGGGTGTTGGGACACTTTTGGGTATGAATTTCGTTACATTGCCTTGTCGTCTAAACTTGATTGAACTTCCTTGAAACGTCATAACTTCTTTCATTGGGAGTTTTCCGAATCCAGTCAGCCTTACTGACCTGGTTGGTGTCCAACCCCAGCATCAGCAGCACCCTAACCGCAGTCTCTTCTCTCTCAGAGTGTGGAGCATTACTCCAGCTGGGCAGACAGTGTGTCAGATGACACCATGACCACCAGCAGCAGCAGTCTGGAGGATCAGAGTGAGGGAGGCTGGAGGGGGGCAGAGGAAGGCCAAGGGCCACCAGTGGAGCAGGCTGAGGGAGGCTGGAGGCTGGCAGAGGAGGGCCAGCACCAGGTTCAGCGCCATGTCTCCCCCAGTAAGTTCCTGGCTGTGGAGGCTAGTTCTGTGCTCTCCACCCTGCAGACCATCCCCGAGTTTGCAGAGACCATGGAGCTCATCGACTCGGTGAGTGTCTAGATCAGACCCGGTGCCAAGATAAGGTGACTAGGGGGCAGATCAGACCCAGAGCCAGGATAAGGTGACTACGGGGCAGATCAGACCCAGAGCCAGGATAAGGTGACTAGAGGGCAGATCAGACCCAGAGCCAGGATAAAATGACTAGGGGGCAGATCAGACCCAGAGCCAGGATAAGGTGACTAGGGAGCAGATCACACCCAGAGCCAGGATAAGATGACTAGGGGGCAGATCAGACCCAGAGCCAGGATAAGGTGACTAGGGGGCAGATCAGACCCAGAGCCAGGATAAGGTGACTAGGGGGCAGATCAGACCCAGAGCCAGGATAAGGTGACTAGGGGGCAGATCAGACCCAGAGCCAGGATAAGGTGACTAGGGGGCAGATCAGACACAGAGCCAGGATAAGGTGACTAGGGGGCAGATCAGACCCAGAGCCAGGATAAGGTGACTAGGGGGCAGATCAGACCCAGAGCCAGGATAAGGTGACTAGGGAGCAGATCACACCCAGAGCCAGGATAAGATGACTAGGGGGCAGATCAGACCCAGAGCCAGGATAAGGTGACTAGGGGGCAGATCACACCCAGACCCAGGATAAGATGACTAGGAGGCAGATCAGACCCAGAGCCAGGATAAGGTGACTAGGGGGCAGATCAGACCCAGAGCCAGGATAAGGTGACTAGGGGGCAGATCAGACCCAGAGCCAGGATAAGGTGACTACGGGGCAGATCAGAGCCAGGATAAGATGACTAGGGGGCAGATCAGACCCAGAGCCAGGATAAGGTGACTAGGGGGCAGATCAGACCCAGAGCCAGGATAAGATGACTAGGGGGCAGATCAGACCCAGAGCCAGGATAAGGTGACTACGGGGCAGATCAGACCCAGAGCCAGGATAAGGTGACTAGGGGGCAGATCAGACCCAGAGCCAGGATAAGGTGACTACGGGGCAGATCAGACCCAGAGCCAGGATAAGGTGACTAGGGGGCAGATCAGACCCAGAGCCAGGATAAGGTGACTACGGGGCAGATCAGACCCAGAGCCAGGATAAGGTGACTAGGGAGCAGATCACACCCAGAGCCAGGATAAGGTGACTAGGGGGCAGATCAGACCCAGAGCCAGGATAAGGTGACTACGGGGCAGATCAGACCCAGAGCCAGGATAAGGTGACTACGGGGCAGATCAGAGCCAGGATAAGGTGACTACGGGGCAGATCAGAGCCAGGATAAGGTGACTACGGGGCAGATCAGAGCCAGGATAAGATGACTATTTTGGCGGGTTCTTTCATTGGAATTATATTGAATTCTGCTTATATCACAGTAAACAAAGTATATATATAGTATATATAAGTATAAAGTATATATATAAATAGTTTTGTGTCTATAAAAATGATTGAGTGACAAAATCTGAATCTCCGCTGTGCTGTATCAAATGGCTTTGTAAATAAAAGTATAAAGCCTACGAGTGACTAGAGAAGACCAGCCAACCCTGGTATATAAAGTGTAGTGGTGCGTAAGGGTTTTGTAGTTAAAAATAAATCCTAACACTCCATGGTAAAGGGTGTCAATTGAGCTCAAACACTGAGCGGATGCAGTCATATATAAAATATATGTAAACAAGCACAGTAAAGGCAAATGGAGATCCAAATCACCAAAACACAGCCTCCTACAGTGAGATGCAGCCATGCACAGCTGTCTCGCCAAATCATTTAACCAATAGGGCCACTTCAAACATGGAAAATCATGGAGCTCATGAGTTCAGAAACACATTGTGATATGGCACAATACACTTCTGTGGATCAAATTCCACCCACGTAAGCAATGCCAGCCTACCATAAACATGTTTCCAATACAGTACAGTTCCTTTTACAACCACAAAAACTAATAGGCTACCAAGAAAACCAATAGGCTAGCACGAAAATCAATAGGCTACCAAGAAAACCAATAGGCTACCATGAAAACCAATAGGCTAGACCAAGAAAACCAATAGTCTACCAAGAAAACCAATAGGCTGCCAAGAAAATCAATAGGCTGCCAAGAAAATCAATAGGCTGCCATGAAAACCAATAGGCTACCATGAAAACCAATAGGCTACCAAAAAAACCAATAGGCTACCAAGTAAACCAATAGGCTACCATGAAAACCAATAGGCTACCATGAAAACCAATAGGCTACCATGAAAACCAATAGGCTACCATGAAAACCAATAGGCTACCAAGAAAACCAATAGGCTACCAAGAAAACCAATAGGCTACCAAGAAAACCAATAGGCTACCAAGACCAAGAAAACCAATAGTCTACCAAGAAAACCAATAGGCTGCCAAGAAAACCAATAGGCTGCCAAGAAAATCAATAGGCTGCCAAGACAACCAATAGGCTACAATGAAAACCAATGGGCTACCAAGAAAACCAATAGGCTGCCAAGAAAACCAATAGGCTGCCAAGACAACCAATAGGCTGCCAAGACAACCAATAGGCTGCCAAGACAACCAATAGGCTACCAAGACAACCAATAGGTTACAATGAAAACCAATAGGCTATCCTGGCGGCACTTGTAGAAGGCTGTGTAGGCTTTGCACTCAGCAGCATCATCGCTGCTGGGCTTGGCGGCGGCCTCGTTGTTTGATGCTGCTGCTCATCGTTCTCCTTCTTTAGCTTTGTCTGGGTGCTTTGGCAAAGCCAATTTCTGATATCATTTGTGGCAGACTACCTGGTTAGAGCTTGCTAAATAGGCTAAGGCTAATAACACTAACGGTTTTTACAGCTAGCTAAGAAGCTAACTAAACTCTGTAGTGGTGGGGCGTGAGGCAGAGTTGAGTGAAGCAGCTTCAACCATAAACCTGAAGGAGTCAAACCTAAACTCCCCAGGTGCTTTCCATTGCCCCCCTACACACACCGCAGCGCTCTGTCCATTGTGCTGACACAGCGCAGCGGAGATACAGATTTTTCACCAACCTGTCACTCAATACTTTTTATATAGAGACATAATACTAAAACTGAGATGGCACAAGTTTCAACTGACGGGGCTAAGCCCTCTTTTTTTCCCCTTGTGGAGCAGGGCCCGGTGTAGATGTGTGTGTACAGTATATGGCTGTGTGTGTACAGTATATGGCTGTGTGTGTTTATATATACCAGACCCAGAGCATGAATGTTTTGAAAATCCATTGTAGATGTGTCTGGCTCTACAGGACCCTATGACATGGAGCGAGGCGGCCAGCTTTGACGTGTCTGAGCCGACGACCCCCCCAAAACAAACACAGGGGAGCTACGTACCCCAGGGGAGGACCACAGAGGGGATGAGGTATACCATTGACCCCTCCAACGACATCTCAACAAAGCACTGTGCCCCCATGGGTCAGCGGAAAGTCCACACCCCGAACAACGTGCCCAGACCAGGCCTGCTGTCCCTGGGGAGGAGGAAGAGGACAGAGAGGGTGGACCAGTCCCCTGATAGGAGCCGTGCGTCCTTCTTAGAGTCACCCAGCATCAACTCGCCCAAGAACACCCCCACAAAAGCACGCCCTTTCACCCTCTCCCAGGCAAGATGCTAGAAATGTGCTCAAGCTAGGGCATGATGGTGCAACGCATCTGTCTCTAGCAGTATAGCTTCTCTTTATAGTAGCCCTTTCTTATGTCCCCTCTCTAACTGTTGTGATCATGTCTTCCTCCAGTTCTTCAACACATCAGGAGGAGAGCATCTGAGCCTGGACAACCCTGCTCTGACCTCCACCCCGGTCTGTGGCCAGAACTATCTCCTCAACACACCCTTCCAGAAAGAGACCACGCCCAAACACCAGAAAGAGAACATGGGGTAAGCGAGTTACAGGTTCCTCCATATTTTCACATTTGATTCATTCAGTGTGTGTTTGATGTTCTGATCTCATAATTTTGGCAGGTGTTGTAAGAATATCTCTCTTTGTCTCACTCAGTTTCAGGACCCCTAAGATTCATAAGACCATAATGGTTCCGACTCCCAGAACTCCTACTCCATTTAAGAACGCCCTGGCCGCCCAGGAGAAGATGCATGGGCCGCTAAAGATGGTGGTAAGTGTGAAGTTGGTCTAGCTGTGTGTATTTATAATTCACTGTGTGTTGTTATGAGTGCGTGTACTTTGTTACTGTGTTCATATTAATGTGTGTTATGTGTGTGTGTCTATCTCAGCCCCAGCCCCTGGCCTTTCTGGAGGAAGATATCAGGGAGGTGCTGAAGCAGGAGATTGGATCAGACATCTTCACCAGAGAACCACAACCAGACTTCAGGACATGGAAACATGATGTAGGTGTTCATATAACCATGTACAACTAAACTTTTCATGACTTCTGTTTGACTTGTTATCCAGTCTAACCACAACCTTGTCCCTGACCCTCCCAGGTGGATGGCCCAGCCAGGAAGGTGCGTAAGTCCCTGGTGCTGGACTCCTGGGGGAAAGACTGTCTTAACCAGGACCAGCTCAATAACGCACTGGTGGGTTCTGGGATATAATCAATCAGACTAATCAGTCAACCAACCAACTAATCAATCAATTCATCAGTCAACCAACCACCTAATCAATCAATTCATCAGTCAACCAACCAACTAATCAATCAGACTAATCAGTCAACCAACCAACTAATCAATCAATTAATCAGTCAACCAACTAATCAATCAATTCATCAGTCAACCAACCAACTAATCAATCAATTCATCAGTCAACCAACCAACTAATCAATCAGACTAATCAGTCAACCAACCAACTAATCAATCAATTAATCAGTCAACCAACCAACTAATCAATCAATTAATCAGTCAACCAACCAACTAATCAATCAATTCATCAGTCAACCAACCACCTAATCAATCAATTAATCAGTCAACCAACCAACTAATCAATCAGACTAATCAGTCAACCAATCAGACTAATCAGTCAACCAACCAACTAATCAATCAATTAATCAGTCAACCAACCAACTAATCAATCAATTAATCAGTCAACCAACCAACTAATCAATCAGACTAATCAGTCAACCAACCAACTAATCAATCAGACTAATCAGTCAACCAACCAACTAATCAATCAGACTAATCAGTCAACCAACCAATTAATCAATCAGACTAATCAGTCAACCAACCAACTAATCAATCAGACTAATCAGTCAACCAACCAACTAATCAATCAGACTAATCAGTCAACCAACCAACTAATCAATCAGACTAATCAGTCAACCAATCAACTAATCAATCAGACTAATCAGTCAACCAATCAGACTAATCTGTCAACCAACCAACTAATCAATCAATTAATCAGTCAACCAACTAATCAATCAATTAATCAGTCAACCAACCAACTAATCAATCAGACTAATCAGTCAACCAACCAACTAATCAATCAATTAATCAGTCAACCAACCAACTAATCAATCAATTAATCAGTCAACCAACCAACTAATCAATCAATTCATCAGTCAACCAACCAACTAATCAATCAATTCATCAGTCAACCAACCAACTAATCAATCAATTCATCAGTCAACCAACCAACTAATCAATCAATTCATCAGTCAACCAACCAACTAATCAATCAATTCATCAGTCAACCAACCAACTAATCAATCAATTCATCAGTCAACCAACCAACTAATCAATCAATTCATCAGTCAACCAACTAATCAATGTCTACCCGTCCTTGCTCCGCTCCAGGTCCCAGAGGAGAGTTTGTTAACCAGCTCCTTATTGATGACCCCACTCCCGGAGAGAGACAGAGAGGAACGCCCCTGCCCCCCCTCGTCTGGGAAGGAGGGGTCCTGTGGCCCCCGGCGCCACCTTCCCAGCCCCCGCAAGAGGAAGAACCCCCCCTCGGTCAGAATTTCCCACCACGATTCACCTGGACAGGTACACACAGACACCTCTCTTTGGTGTAACTCCTGACCCTTTAAAAAACAAAGCAACACATTTCATTATAAAACAACACATTTCACTGCCCCTATCTGGTGTATGTAGAAGAAAAACAACTTTTAAAAAACAACAACATTTAAGTAAATACTAACTTGACATTATTTCTCCTCAGGCGATATATATATAATGATAGGGAGAGGGGAAAGGTCCCTCCAAATTGGACAGTAAATTAGGTACAGCTGGTCCCTTGTCAAAGAAACCTGCCAACTTTTCAGTGAATATTTTTTTATTGAGCATCAAGGTCTTGGTTGTGAGAAGGGGATAGACTAATGCGTTGAGAATAGTCCTCTCTTCTTCTCCTGCAGCTCAACAACCAGTGGGAAGCAGTGGTTTATGGGAAGACGGAGGACCAGCGGATTATGACAGAGCAGGCCCGGCAGTACCTGAGTAGCACCTACACGTCCACAGGCTGCACCTCGAGGGCGCTTGTGCTCTGAGACCTACGTCCTCACACACTACATCTGTCCACCCTCCTTCTCATAATGACTCTTAACATACTTAGACAATCTGGTGTAGATCTACTCAAATAATTTAGACATTTGTGTATTGATAAGATCGGTAACTGAACACTCAAGTGTACCACAGAATACTTTACAGAAAAGGTAAGACTGTCATTGTTCTGGGTCACACTGCTTGGTTGTCATAAATTGCTTTGTTTGTCTTTTGAATACCACCAGCCGTTGACCTCCGAGCCATGTAACAGGGTTGTACAATACTCGATTTCCTGCACTAGTTTATAATGTGTTAAAACTGAACAACCTGCACATACAGTAAGTAGCAAGCTGTAGAAATAGTTGTTGTATTACTACTGTAGCAGTGACTGCTTATGAGTTTCATATTGTTAATATATTGTTTAAACAAAAATGAAAAAATACATTTTATGATGTAACATTACATGTATATGTATATTCAGCTTGTTTGTAGAACTACCCTGTACTGCTAAACCTGTTGTTATGAAGTCTTGAGAGAGAGAGAGAAAGAGAGGAGAGAGAGAGAGCTGTCAGTATTGCACTACTGAGTAGGGGTTGGCTGCAGAGAAACAGTCAGTGTTGAGGAGGTAACTGGATAGTACTATGACGTTTCCATTCCAAGGCCATACTTCCCTTTAGCAGTCTCAAATTGAGACTTTTGTTGAATGTATTTCATAGCTTGAAACTGCGAAGAAACTCAATATGGAAGGGTACCTTTTTTGTTCATTTGTTTGTTTTTATCTTATCTTATTTATGATCTGTTCTCTAAAACCTAGATATTAATATAAGTGTAAATTGAACACAACGTTTCCATTGAGAAATGTACCTTTGCTGACAGACAGTCTAAAACCCTTCTGAAACCCTTTGACCTATAAGGTCAGTTCTACCACACTGAACCTAGATCAGAATCCAGTTGTCATGTTTGGTACAGACACATAGCGCTCATGTCATCAGTGTGCTAAAGCAAGCATTTTAGTTGAGGTTCTATTTATTCAATGTTTACTCATTTATTTATTTCCAAAAAATTGGAAAATAAATGATCAAATAATGCTATTTTCTTTCTATCAGAAAAAGGATTGGGCTACCTTTCAACTCATTTCTACGAATTAGACATAACAAGCGAACATGCACTACCACTAATCTCTTTCATTCAGTCATTGTTTTAACTATCCGATTTAGTTAATAACCATTGTATCGTGACATCACCGAGTTGTTGATATTGGTAGAACAGTTTCCCCCGGGATCAGAGTTTCTTTTGTATTCTCCATAGTAGTAGCAGGATTCCGTCTCCAACCTCTAATAGACAAATTGCACTTTTCTCATCGTTTAAGTGTTTTGTTCATTTGTTTGTGTGTGTTTTGTTTGTTTCATTTATTTAAATCTAGTGCCATTGGATGAATGTGTCACGACATGTGACTATTAGACACTGACATACAGATGTAAAGACAGAGCTGTTTAAAATCCATTGTTTATAAGTAATAATTACAAGTACAACACAAGATATTCAACATACTATGAAAGATGAAGCTTTTACGTCTTTATGTGACAATGCGGTCTTCTATGGTTCTGATTGGTTGCCTCTATAACAATAGGGATGCAGCAGAGTATCTATGGTCCCTGTGGTGATGGTGGGTGTCATTTGTTCCGACAGTCTTCCAGCTGTTTAGAATCTAGATTATAATGGGGATTATCCAGCATTAAGTGTGTTTGAGAATAAGAAGGGAATCTCCTCAGGAGAGATCAAGTGGAAAGGTCATGTATGTTCACACTTTCTGAGCTCCACAGAACCACACTTTCTGAACACCACAGAACCACACTTTCTGAACACCACAGAACCACACTTTCTGAACTCCACAGAACCACATTTTCTGAACTCCACAGAACCACACTTTCTGAACTCCACAGAACCACACTTTCTGAACTCCACAGAACCACACTTTCTGAACTCCACAGAACCACACTTTCTGAACTCCACAGAACCACACTTTCTGAACTCCACAGAACCACACTTTCTGAACTCCACAGAACCACACTTTCTGAACTCCACAGAACCACACTTTCTGAACACCACAGAACCACACTTTCTGAACACCACAGAACCACACTTTCTGAACACCACAGAACCACACTTTCTGAACACCACAGAACCACACTTTCTGAACACCACAGAACCACACTTTCTGAACTCCACAGAACCACACTTTCTGAACACCACAGAACCACACTTTCTGAACTCCACAGAACCACACTTTCTGAACTCCACAGAACCACACTTTCTGAACTTTCTTATTTTCCAACATCTAACAGCTACAGTAAATATGGATATATGGTTGTTCTCTGTTCTGTCGGTTGGTTTGACTTCAGTATGTTTTGTTTGTAACATGTTTGTACGTAACACTTGGACATCTAGGTTATAAGGGAATTGAGTATATTTATAGTAGCAGTTGTTATCATAATCATGCATGAACAATAAGCAATACGTTGAACTTTTCAGTGATCATGTTTTTACTACAACTACAATAATTACAGACGTAACACTTCTATTATGTCATTTTCAAAGTTTACTGTATTTTCTGCTGAAATCATAACCAGGTACCATAGAATTCCCGCCAACTGCCATTGTAACCATGTACTTAATATGTAATAATAATAAAATGTTATTGCATTGCGTTTGTGGTTCTTTGTCATTGTGTTATGTAACAGCAATATGATGTTATGATCTTGGTGCACCTCTCTTTAACACTGCAGTCTTATTCACGTTAAACCTCATCCAAATACCTTCTTCTATCCCTGTTCCCTCCAGTGGAAGGACTCTTCTGTTCCCTGTCCAGTCCTGTCAGGTCCTTATGGCAGTAGATTAACAGTATCTGTGTATATGTTGCCTGTGGTGTGTGTCAGCTTGGCCTGGGTTCACCATGGACACAATCCCCCTTCCGTGTGTGTGTGGCGGTGTGCTGTCAGCTTGGCCTGGGGTCTGTGACACGAGTCCCCCTCCGGCAGGACAAGAGGCCTCTCCACAGGGTCAGCTGCTGGCCCTAAAGACGCCCAGTCACCCGTGACTTAATGCCCCCGGGCGCTATTGTCCCCAGGGCCTGTTGCTTTTACAGACCCATTCACTCAATTGCCCCCAAGAGGAGGGGCACAAGGCCTGGCGACTTGCCTTCTGCTGGGGCAGCATCAACAGTACAGACAAACGCGCACGCAAATATCCACTAGATCAATCTGTTTCTTGTCTGGGCAGGACTTGAGCTATTGTTGCTTTCAGATGGTCTGGACTGGCTTGAGACATGTCAAAGGCTTACTGCCTCTTAATTGGTTGTTGGCATCAGCCTGTAAAGCCTTGTGTTTACTGCGTGTATTGTTTTGGTCCTGCACAGGGCACTCCTTATTGACTTAGCTTGGCCACACATGCACCTGTTGGGTATCAGTACAGACATGTGTACTATACAGACGTGTGTACTATATGGTGTATTGACAGGAATCTATTTCGGTAGTACTGTAGCAAATCAATCAATGGGTAAAGCATTTATTGATTTTAGAGAAGTATGTTTTACTTCAAATATATATACTGTTCCAAGTCATTATGTTGTACAGTGCTCAAACTTTGCTGTGTGAATTGGTGTTCAATACAGAAAGGGTCCCTCCCCCTCCCGTATTTCCCCTACACACACACACACACACACACACACACACACACACACACACACACACACACACACACACACACATACTGCCACTGCCAGCCTTTGTGTATGCCAGACAGCAGATGGCAGCCATTATAGCACTGACAGGGCAGTCATCTGGCAGGCGCCCTGTTGGTGTCCTGCTGAACACACAGCACCACTGAGGGGATGAGACACTTTAGGCGGGAAAACCAAATTGTGTGTGTGTGTGTTTTGGTCCCTTTCTGCTGTAAATAGGTCCTAGGTCTCCAGTTCCCCTGTGTATGTTAGTGCTGTGAGGTTAAACAGGCTCACTAATGAACAACGGTACCTAACTGGTATACTAGAGGAGCCTGCTGCCTGACTACACTTTTAGCAACAAACAACAGATTCACAATGAGGGGTGATACAATACATTGGACTGTGTGGTTTGCGTTTCTTTCTGGGTGTATCTGAGGTGTAACGTGTGTGTGTGTGTGTGCGTGTGCGTGTGCCCGTGTGTGTGTGTGTGTGTGTGTGCGTGTGCCCGTGTGTGTGTGTGTGTGTGTGTGTGTGTGTTTAGTCAAGGTTTCCTGGTTGAATGGGCATGGAAGACAGTGTATGAGGGGTACAGACTGTGTTCACTGGGGGTGGGGCAGGGCTCAGCACTCTCCTGCATAGCATCTGCTGCTCCACAGGTGAGGAGGGGAAAGAACAGGTGTCAGGCAGGTGAACACCCCCCCCCTCTACACACACACCAGCCCTCTGGGCCTCTAACCTCTATGAGAGTAGGGCCTCTAACCTCTATGAGAGTAGGGCCTCTGTCACTGTGTGTAGCTGTCACTGTTCCCACTGGATGTCAACCACAATAATCCACATAGCAAGGCTTTATTCCAGGAGTTAGAGAGAGGCAGAGTTTGACCCTGGATTAGAGATAATTAAAGCACTGATTGAATGGATGAAGGAGAGTAGAGAGAGGAGAGGCCAGTCAGAGGGGGAAAGCTGCTCCTCTCTCAGAGGCGCTAAGCCTTTCTCAGCAGATGGCTGTGGCGGCCAGGACTCCAGCATCAAACATCCTATATCACAGACTAAGAAATCAGGAAGATGTGCGAGGGAACACCAAGATGTTGGAAAACTGTTCAGACACTATTTCTGCTTTCATCTCAACAACACAGAGGTTCAGACTGACCATGCAACTTGTCATAAATTACAGAACGGCTTTTGGGTTTGGTGTTTTTTTTTTAAACGCTTACCTTTTTAACCAGCATTCCCCATAGTTCGCATTACTGCTTGCTAGTGCCATAATCCCACATATATGGTCCTTGTTAGAATAGATCTGATCTAAGTTTATCAATGGACACATCACTGGGCTGGTGGATGTGGTGTCTAAATCTAATAGAGGTCAAGGTTAGGATTAGGATTAGAGAGTTGGAGCTTTAGTCCTTTCAAAGGATACATTCTACAGCGTTGCCCTTTCAAAGGATACATTCTACAGCGTTGCCCTTTCAAAGGATACATTCTACAGCGTTGCCCTTTCAAAGGATACATTCTACAGCGTTGCCCTTTCAAAGGATACATTCTACAGCGTACTCCAGTCGTGGCCATGCTGGGAGGTACCACTGAAGACTGTGTGGAGCCCAGAGAGAGAGCGCTGTTTTACCATTGCCTGGGCAACCTTCACAATAATGATGCCATTTCCTTTGGCAGTGCCTTTCAACACGCCTCAATCACACATCCTCTCACTTCGCAGGGCTTTTTTCAGCTCCGTTGAATGGAAGAGTCTTTCCGTGGTACGTGCTGTAGTGGAATATGTTACTAACTAGAATTAAGGGATATCAGCCGCAAGTACGGGTTTGATTATTTTTTATGAAAAATACATTCTTGGCTGATGTTGGGTTTAACACAAATTAAATTGAACAATTTATAGTCAAAAGGAAATATATCAATGATTTAGTGCTGCTCTGGACGTCGTAGTTGCAGAGAATACAGCCTAATATGGATGACAACATGGAACAGAAAGCTCAGGCAGACTCATGGAACAGAAAGCTCAGGCAGACTCATGGAACAGAAAGCTCAAGTAGACTCATGGAACATTATTTGGCTGAAGTAAACACAGTTAGCTTCATAAAATATAGTCATAAATCTGATCCCGCTATTCAACCCTTCAATTTACGGCTTGCTTAATGTCACATCTTAATCCCGGAAAATGTATATACGGTTCACCATTGATATTTCCTAAACACTTTACAGAGGAGGCAGGGAAGTAGTTACCCTCACTCCAGCTCTCCAATGATGCAGCCAGCAGTTCAGTCATAGACTAGCATTAGTGATGTAACTATGGCAACCCTACCTGGCCCCATTGGGGGTGGGCACAAAATGTAGTCACTTTTCACTATACCCAATCTCCTCCTCTCTCCTCCCTCCTTTCCCCTCTTGTGCCTGTTTCTCTCCCCACACACCACCGTCCATCGTAGCATCTTAGTCCGCCATGTAGCCCGTGTTGCTGGACCCATGACAATCACTCCTCCGACGGTGCTTGGATAGGATCCTGTGGAGGAAGCTTGGGGAGCTGTGTGCCTGTGGCTGGGGTTGGGGCAGGGGCTGGGGCAGCCTGTTAGGGAGAGAGATCTGGGACTTCAGTATCAGGATGGGGCCCTCTCTCTCCCCCTCGGCCCCCTCAGGCCCCCCTCCTGCCGCTGCTCTGCTGGCTCTGCGGAGGGCCTGCAGCCTGAGTGCGCTGAAGAACAAAGAAGACACAACAAACACAAAGGACATGTTTATTCCCGCTGACCCAAATTCCAGCGCTCAGCGCAGACAAGACAAGCGCAGGGCTGTTCAGGGGGCTCGCTCTGGTGTGTGTGTGTGTGTGTGTGTGTGTGTGTGTGTGTGTGTGTGTGTGTGTGTGTGTGTGTGTGTGTGTGTGTGTGTGTGTGTGTGTGTGTGTGTGTGTGTGTGTGTGTGTGTGCGTGTGCAGGCTGTTGCAGCTCAAGGAGCTACGTTCACCTCTACACACATTAGGAGGGGCCTAAGTCACACGGCACAACTAAGATGTATAATCTTGGATCATCTCTAAAACAACATCCAACTACTGTTTACATTTCCACGTTCACTGAGGGCACTTCAGTCAGATTATACAGACAGTTCTGTTCCACTGTTTGACATTATGAAACACAATATTTTTTGAGGGAAAGAGGGAGCCCTCATCTACTCCCCTGAACACAGGTCTGTGACTGTGAGCCCCCACTGTGGTCCAGTGTGTGAGGGAGCAGCAGTGCAGTGAGTGGGAATTGATCAGGGAGGGAGGGGTGGGGGGTGTAATCTGTGTGCTTTGTCAACTAATGAGGGATGAGAGGGGCCACCTGTTCAGAGTGCGCTGGGCGGAGGGGAACTGGAGGAGGTGGAGGCAGTGAGGGGTGTGTGTGTGTGTGGGGAGCAGCTGCTGGGGTGTGTGTATGAGTTGTGTACATGCACTTGTGGAGGGGGGTTTGATTGAGGATAGTGTGTGTTTGTGTCTTTCTGAGTGTGTATCTGTGTGTGTGTGTTTTGGGCGCGCTGCTCTCACCCAGTACCACCTGCATACGTGGCCGGAGCTGAACCCCGTCTCGCTAAGCGGTGGACGTCTTTAGCTGGCTCATCGTCCTAACAACACAAACAGAGGTGTGTCAATGACAGGGTGGGATTACTGCTGGGACTGTTCTGTATTGCTATCCCTCTGTCCTGTCAAAAACTCAGGTATGCTATTCTAACCAGACATACTTTTCTGTAAATCAGCAGAGCTATTCTTTATGAATAGTGGGGGTGGGCAATCTTATATCTGTGAGCAGTGCAAGGGCATACGAGGTGTGTATGCAGGCTTTTGTTCCAGCCAAGCACCAACATGATTGATTTAACTAATCAAAATCTTGATTGATGACTATAAATAGAATAGAGTAGAAATAGAGCCTTGTTACACACTCAGAGACGGAATGTTACTTTTGCCTAGCATAAGACAATTTCCACTAGCCACTAACCTGGTGGCTCAGCTCCACAACATGCGAGGCCGGGAAATATCCCTGCTGTCCGTTTTGCAGCCGCCCAAACCACCGGGCCTCATCATCTTTACACAGAACCAGGATGAACTCGCCCCGGGTCAGCGCCAGCTCATCTGGCCAGTGGGGCTTGTAGCTGCGCTTTACCACCATCTAGTGGATTAATCGAGAAATGCAACTTCAATACATTTTATATGTAACAAGACAGATGCAGTATTTGAGCACATGCAGCGGTGTTCCATATGTCTGTCACCGTATATGCTTGTCTCTGCAGTAAGTTTATATGATATATCATGACATGTCCAATTCATTGTTCCATTCCTTTACCGCAGCTCATTCACATTGAGTCTATGCCTGAATGAATGAAGAGGATTAGGTGGCTGGCTAAAACTCTATGGATTACCTGGCTCACAGTTAAAAAGAAACCCAATCACCTGCTGTTCTCCATGATCTGTTCTCTTTAGTCTCATGGTAATGAATGACATAACAGACAGCATCTAATTTGAACTAACTAATGCAATTGTCTCTACAGACAAGTGTAGCTGGAGACACAAAAACAATCTACATTAGATGTCTCATGCTTTTGCATGAACAGAATCCAGGGGATATGAGGGTGAATTGCAGAGCAAATCTACCAATTGTATCAACAAGTTGAATTCATCCAAGCATATTTTCATTCAACATAGTTAATAAATATTGATGATCTGAGAGTGAGCATTAACAGGAAAATAACTTGCCTGGTCAGCCTCTGCCTGTCTGAATTGGCATCGTCCCCGGTGAACTGGTAAACAAGGAGAGATGAATCAGCAAAAAATACCTCCCATCACAAAGAACTATAGCAAAGCATCAGGGAAGGAAAAGTTGGTGTAAAAAAGAACAACATGATTCTAGATGTATTTCAGTCTGCCATCAATACCCAGGACCATACAGTATGCAAAATAAACAACTGCAGGATACATTACAAATCAAATGGAATGGAATTTTAATCATCATTGAAAAGTCAATATCATGAATCTTAATAATTACAATAATGTGGTAATAATGTGCTGCACACACACAAGTTAAGCACCGCACTTTCAAAAAAAGATGGCAGTTTTGAAACTGCAGTAACAGTGCAGTAACTACAGTCAACTGTGGTACTTTGGATGTAGTAATTGCAGCATCTTTTTTTCGGAAGGGTGTATTTCCTTGCCAAGCTTCTCCCATCTAGCCCACTGCAGATACACACATACATATAAAGATATATACACACACACACACACACACACACATATCTATATCTATATCTATATATGCATATTGATGTAAGCAGTAACTTGCTACTGTGCTACTCACCTTGTGGGGAGAGGACAGTAGTAAAGACTTCAAAGTGCTCATTCTGCTGCCTGTAGATGTTGCTCTGCATGCTGACTGAATGACTTAGGACCTAAGTCATACACACTGACTAACTGACTAAGCAACCCAGTCTCTCATTAACTATGTACTCTATGTACAACTAGGCAGTTATGCACTGATGTGTCTGCACCCTCTCTCTGCCTTAAATAAACCAGGTGACTAATCCACTGCAGCACTTACTGGAACAGACATACTCACACCCCCAGCGTAAGCATATATCCAGAAACACAAACAAAGTTAAGCAGAGACAAACACACACAAATACGCTATATAATTCAAGCAAATTGTGACTGGCAGATTTATTCGGGCATTATCTCCATCTAGTTTTTTTCAATCACTTTGGTGCCATTTTCACAAGCATGTGGCATATTTTCGCAACACTAAGCAAAGAAATCTAAACAGACCATCAAAATGACACATTTTTCAAAACTCTAAGCACACTTTCAATTCACTGAGAACAACAAACAAATTCACAAAGTCACTTGTTCGCTGCACCAAATCACTCTTCCAATTTAGATACATATTCAATATAAGTATCTGCTTTTTAAAATGGAGTATTCACTTACTTTTGATACGATTTTATTGTAATTTGTTACCAATACAATGAACAATCACTTCATCAATCTGCTCAAAACTGATAACTACTGCACCAAAATGATGTAGTGCCTAGGTCATATACTCTGAGTGTACAAAACATTAGAGACACCTGCTCTTTCCATGACAGACTGACCAGGTGAATCCAGGTGATAGTTACACTACATGGCCAAAACTACGTGGTCACCTGCTCGTCGAACATCTCATTCCAAAATCATGGGCATTAATATGGAGCTGGTCCCCTCTTTGCTGATATGACAGCCTCCACTCTTCTGGGAAGAGATTCCACTAGATGTTGGAACATTGCTGCAGGGACTTGCTTCCATTCAGCCACAAGAGCATTAGTGGGGTCGGGTACTTATGTTGGGCGATTGGGCCTGGCTCGCAGTCAGTCGGCAGTCCAATTCATTCCAAAGGTGTTCGATGGGGTTGAGGTCAGGGCTCTGTACAGACCAGTCAAGTCCACACCGACCTCGACAAATAATTTCTTTATGGACCTCTCTTTGTGCATGGGGGCATTGTCATGCTGAAACAGGAAAGGGCCTTCCACAAGCTGTTGCCACAAAGTTGGAAGCACAGAATTGTCTAGAATGTAATTGTATTGCTGTAGCATTAAGATTTCCCTTCACTGGAACTAAGGGGCCTGAACCATAAAAAACAGCCCCAGACTATTATTCCTCCTCCACCAAACTTTACAGTTGGCCCCCTGCATTGGGGCAGGTCTTCCGGAATCCGCCAACCTCGTCCTTCTGACTGCTAGATGGTGAAGTATGATTCATCACACCAGAGAATGTGTCTCCACTGCTCCAGAGTCCAATGGTGGCAAGCTTTACACCACTCCAGCTGACGCTTGGCATTGCGCATGGTGATTTTAGTTTAGGCTGCTTGGCCATGGAAACCCATTTCGTGAAGCTCCCGACGAACAGCCCTTGTGCCGACGTTGCTTCCAGAGGCAGTTTGGAACTCGGTAGTGAGTGTTGCAACCGAGGACAGACCATTTTTTACACGATATGCGCTTCAGCACTCTGCAATGCCGTTCTGTGAGCTTGTGTGGCCTACCACTTCGCGGCTGAGCCGTTGTTGCTCCTAGACGTTTCCACTTCACAATAACAGCACTTACAGTTGACCAGGGCAATTTTTTACTAACTGATTTTTTGACACATGGCATCCTATGACGGTGCCACGTTGAAAGTCACTGAGCTCTTCAGTACAGGCCATTCTACTGCCAATGTTTGTCTATGGAGATTGCATGGCTGTGTGCTCGATTTTATACACCTGTCAGCAATGGGTGTGGCTGAAGTAGCCAAATCCACCAAATCCTTCTGTAGCTCAGTTGGTAGAGCATGGCGCTTGTAACGCCAGGGTAGTGGGTTCGATCCCCGGGACCACCCATACGTAGAATGTATGCACACATGACTGTAAGTCGCTTTGGATAAAAGCGTCTGCTAAATGGCATATATTATTATTATTATTATTAAATTGATGGCCATGTAGTGTATGATCCCTTATTGATGTCACTTGTTAAATCCACTTCAATCAGTGTAGATGAAGGGATGGAGACAGGTTAAATCATTATTTTTAAACCTTGGGGTTCTTGGTCACCTCCCTGAACAAGGAACTTTTCCCGCAATTGCCCAGTTTGGCCGGGTGGCCAGCTCTTGGAAGAGTTTTGGTGGTTCCAAACTCCTTCCGTTTAAGAATGATGGAGGTTACTGTGTTCTTCGGGACATTTAATGCTGCAGACATTTTTTGGTACCCTTCCCCAGATCTGTTCCTTGACACAATCCAGTCTCAGAGCTCAACGGACAATTCCTCTGACATGCACTGTCAACTGTGGGACCTTTATATAGACAGGTGTGTGTCTTTCCAAATCATGTTCAATCAATTGAATGTATCACAGGTGGACTCCAAGTTGTAGAAACATCTCAAAGATGATTAATGGAAACATGATGCACCTGAGCTCAATTTCGAGTCTCATAGCAAAGGGTCTGAATATCTATGTAAAAAAGGTATTTGTTTTTTTATTTTTAATATATTTTCTAACATTTCTAAAAACTTTTTTTCGCTTTGTCATATGGGATATTGGTTGTAGATTGATGAGGAAAACATTTAATATAATCCATTTTAGGATAAGGCTGTAACGTAACAAAATGGATAAAGAGTCGAGGTCTGAATACTTTCCGAATGCTTTACAGAAATAACCGTTTTGAAATGTCTACCTTGTATTTTTTGCTATTAGATGAAATGTTAGTTAAAATGGTATTCCTATCATTATCTGATGTATTGGGGACTAAACTAAATGTTCTCATGGTATTTCACAGAAAACTTTGTTTTTGCATGAATGACTCACGGGTGAAAGATATGTGAAACCCCAATGAATGCACAGTCTAAGGATCTGAACATAAGATTGGAGGCATTACAAGTATTATCTGTTTAGAATTTTGTACTAAGAGTTTTGAAAATATACCACGTACATCTGAAAAATGTGCCAAGGAGATATATGCCATTTAGGAGATGTCCAAAGTGACTTTCAATCATCTGTGTATACATTATAGTTCTTAACAACATTATAGTTCTTAACAACATTATAGTTCTTAACAACATTATAGTTCTTAACAACATTATAGTTCTTAACAACATTATAGTTCTTAACAACATTATAGTTCTTAACAACATTATAGTTCTTAACAACATTATAGTTCTTAACAACATTATAGTTCTTGACAACATTATAGTTCTTATTAACAACATTATAGTTCTTATTAACAACATTATAGTTCTTATTAACAACATTATAGTTCGTATTAACAACATTATAGTTCTTATTAACAACATTATAGTTCTTATTAACAACATTATAGTTCTTAACAAACAACATTATAGTTCTTATTAACAACATTATAGTTCTTAACAACATTATAGTTCTTGACAACATTATAGTTCTTAACAACATTATAGTTCTTGACAACATTATAGTTATTTACAACATTATGGTGCTTGACTGCATTATGGTGCTTGACTGCATTATGGTGCTTGACTACATTACGGTGCTTGACTACATTAGGGTGCTTGACTGCATTACGGTGCTTGACTACATTAGGGTGCTTGACTACATTAGGGTGCTTGACTACATTAGGGTGCTTGACTACATTAGGGTGCTTGACTGCATTACGGTGCTTGACTACATTAGGGTGCTTGACTGCATTACGGTGCTTAACTACATTAGGGTGCTTGACTGCATTACGGTGCTTAACTACATTAGGGTGCTTGACTACATTACGGTGCTTGACTACATTACGGTGCTTAACTACATTAGGGTGCTTGACTGCATTACGGTGCTTAACTACATTAGGGTGCTTGACTACATTAGGGTGCTTGACTACATTACGGTGCTTAACTACATTAGGGTGCTTGACTGCATTACGGTGCTTAACTACATTAGGGTGCTTGACTACATTACGGTGCTTGACTACATTAGGGTGCTTGACTGCATTACGGTGCTTGACTACATTAGGGTGCTTGACTGCATTACGGTGCTTAACTACATTAGGGTGCTTGACTACATTACGGTGCTTGACTGCATTACGGTGCTTGACTACATTAGGGTGCTTGACTACATTACGGTGCTTGACTGCATTACGGTTCTTGACTACATTAGAGTGCTTGACTGCATTACGGTTCTTGACTACATTAGGGTGCTTGACTGCATTATGGTGCTTGACTACATTACGGTGCTTGACTACATTAGGGTGCTTGACTGCATTATGGTGCTTGACTGCATTATGGTGCTTGACTGCATTATGGTGCTTGACTGCATTGGGGTGCTTGACTGCATTATGGTGCTTGACTACATTATGGTGCTTGACTGCATTATGGTGCTTGACTGCATTATGGTGCTTGACAACATTACAGTGCTTGACTACATTATGGTGCTTGACTACATTATGGTGCTTGACTACATTACGGTGCTTGACTACATTACGGTGCTTGACTACATTACGGTGCTTGACTACATTATGGTGCTTAACTACATTATGGTGCTTAACTACATTATGGTGCTTAGCTACATTATGGTGCTTAACTACATTACGGTGCTTGACTACATTACGGTGCTTGACTACATTACGGTGCTTGACTACATTACGGTGCTTGACTACATTACGGTGCTTAACTACATTATGGTGCTTGACTACATTACAGTGCTTGACTACATTACGGTGCTTGACTACATTACGGTGCTTGACTACATTATGGTGCTTAACTACATTATGGTGCTTAACTACATTATGGTGCTTAGCTACATTATGGTGCTTAACTACATTACGGTGCTTGACTACATTACGGTGCTTGACTACATTACGGTGCTTGACTACATTACGGTGCTTGACTACATTACGGTGCTTAACTACATTATGGTGCTTAACTACATTATGGTGCTTAACTACATTACAGTGCTTGACTACATTACGGTGCTTGACTACATTACGGTGCTTAACTACATTACGGTGCTTGACTACATTACGGTGCTTAACTACATTATGGTGCTTAACTACATTATGGTGCTTAGCTACATTATGGTGCTTGACGGAATTACGGGGCTTGACTACATTATGGTGCTTGACGGAATTACGGGGCTTGACTACATTATGGTGCTTGACTACATATTTTTTGTCTCTAGCAAATCATATAATTCAAAATGTATTTTGGACATTTATTTTGAAGTCAAAACAAGTGCATCAAAACATAATTTACTATCATATTCTAATTTAACTCATTAATCCCAGTGTGCACTAATAGTGGAATGTCACTTAACACCCATCTATAAACATTGCTTGACCACTTCAACTTGTCATCCTGTAATCGGACATGCTACCTTGTCAGAGGTTCTACCTTGTCAGAGGTTCTACCTTGTCAGACGTTCTACCTTGTCAGACGTTCTACCTTGTCCCGGACCTGCTGTTTTCGACCCCTCTCTCTCTCTCTCTCTCTCTCTCTCTCTACCACACCTGCTGTCTCGACCTCTGAATGCTCGGCTATGAAAATCCAACTGACATTTACTCCTGAGGTGTTTACCTGCTGCACCCTCTACAACCACTGGGATTATTATTTGACCTTGCTGGTTATCTATGAACGTTTGAACACCTTGAAGAACGATCTGGTCATGTACTCTTATAATCTCCACCCGGCACAGCCAGAAAAGGACTGGCCACCCCTCAGAGCCTGCTTCCTCTCTAGATATCTTCAAATGTTCCTGCCTTTCTAGGGAGTTTTTCCTAGCCACCGTTCTTCTACATATACATTGCTTGATGTTTGGGGTTTTAGGCTGGGTTTCTGCCTAAGCACTTTGTGACATCTGCTCTTGTAAAGGGCTTTATAAATATATTTGATTTGATTGAATCATTTGCCTATTGTCCTCCCTCCATCTGGCTACAGGCATGAGGTGGCCTGGGATTGATGCCTTGGTTCCCTGTCCCAACAGAATTCATAATTTCACTTCAGGGCGGTTGATTGATTTTTACCAATGACGATGTGTGTGGTGTGTCCCAGCAGTGGCCAGGATAGGCATGAGATGAATGGGGTTTTGACTGGGTGGGTCTGGAGATGGACCAGTCAGTCAACAGATGGTGGTTAGTTAGACCCTTTGCCTCGCCCCCTCCCTCCCCAGTGCATAGGGGCTTTGCTGCTGGCTTGTGACAGCAGTCAAACACCATCCATCAAAAATGTGGGAGATTATGCAGTCAGTCAGAAACAAAACGACCACATCTCTGAAAGAGCAATAATGTGGTAGATACTGTATATACAACCCTATCTGTAACGTTGTGCCCAATCTGTCTATTGTAAGAATTACAGTATGTTCTTGTATTGACAAGTGCAATCGATCAGGTTTTTTGGAAGGGTAACTGCTTGAGAAAGTTGATGAGACGAGCAAATTAATTGTAAACTCTCCATTGAATTTGGTCAAATGAGTAGACATTAAAAAGTATATCTAGTGCTGAGATCCATTTGTGTCTCTGGGCATGATATGCAAGAGAAATTAAACAACACTTGCATTCACAATGGAGAGCTCTAGAACTCACGTCATGATTTGCCTATTTCCAGTGTATTTGTCCTGATAGGGAGGGAAAATAGATCTGACTATGGCTGCCTGTCTGGGGCCAAAAGGGCTGAGAATGAGCTCTGCTTTCAAATGGGGAAACGTGGTGTGTGATAGCGGTGTGTAGTTTAGTAGCAGAGCAGAAGTTAAGACACACCTGGTAAATTGATCCGACAGACGATTAACCTCATTGTCCTCCTTAGTCTTGTATTAGTGTTAAAGTACCTATAGGTTGCACACACTAAACTCTAACTTCAATTCAATCTCTCCTCAGTTTTCCCTTGTTTTGCACACAACCCGTTTAGGATTTTGTTCCCTTAGACCAGGGTTTCTCAAACTCGGTCCTTGGGGCCCCCAGGTGCAGTTTGGGAAACCCTGTCTTAGACCATGAGTTCTATAATAGGTGACCCCCCCGCGGATAATTTTATTTGTCCCCAAAGTTTTCTGAGCGACATTTTTTGTTGTTGGACAAAATTGACAGAAAAATCACTAGGAAATCAGCTCAAAGTGATTCTTATTTAGGAAATCTGTTCCCAAGTATTCCCACGCATAGAGGCACGTGATCGGATCCCAATGTAATAAAGGTTTGAAATTAGTATGTTTTTGTCAAATACTATATCTGATTCTAGTGTACAAATGATTTAACACTATGTTCCAACCACCCGCTCAAGCAAAAATGGGACCACGGATTAATTGAATTGGGGACCCCTGCCCTAGACTGTCGCAGAGTGATACTTGAGTACAGGCATATCAGGCTCTGGATGAAAGTACTCCCCAGAGGGAATAGGGTACAATTCAGCTTGCCCCACTATTTCTGCAAGGACAGTTGTGTGATGTCATTTTGACCAGATGTACAGTACGTAATGCATTATGAAAATAACTTTGGCTATGCATAATGAAGAGCTGCTAATCGAGGTAAGTATTTCGTATTCACTGAAAATATCATTTGGTTTCACATTTTGCCTTGCAGCAGCAGATTATTCATTCAGATCCCAGGCTCACGTGGCTGTTTTTTCCCTGTGTAGGTCTCCTTGATTGGTATGGCCAGGTGTAATGTCCTGGCCAGGTGAATGGAAAGCTGACCTGAGAGGGCACCTATCTCACTGGGGCCAAAGCCAGTTTTATATAACCAACAGCACAGTTAATCTGATAAGCAGGCCCAGCTCCTGTACTGTATGTTTCTAAGAAAGTCCAATTACCTCACCTCTATTCTTGGTCATTAAGGTCTACATGCAATGCATTAGAGACAGACAGGCTCTCTGTTTATATCATCATATGACACTACTTACAGGGTCAGTTTCCCAGACCACGATCCTCACATGGGGCAGCAAAACTTTTCGGCTCCCGACTGGCACAGCGGTCTAAGGCACTGCATCTCAGTGCTAGAGGCATCACTACAGACCCTGGTTCAGTTCCAGACTGTATCACAACCGGCCGTGATTGGGAGTCCCATAGGGCGGCGCACAATTAGCTCAGTGTTGTTAGGGTTTGGCGGTCATTTTAAATAAGCATTTGTTCTTTACTGACTTGCCTAGTTAAATAAAACTGTCCACTCGTGCCTAAATGTATATTCAAATGCTTCTTAGTGTAGGAATAGGCTTAATCTGATTCCAGGAAACATTTTCGTATCAATTAACTACTTTACAGCATTGTCTGTATTCAGTACAATTGTATTTGTTAATATTTTACATCATTTCTGGGCAGGCCTCAGTCAATTCCATCTGGCCCTTATGGAGTGAAGGGACTGAGAGGCAGTCTACTACTAGAGCACATTCATACTGATATGCAGCCACAATTGTGGATTCCTAAGCACTTTTCTACAGGAGCATAATGAAAAGAGTTGTGTTCACCCCTCCCTCTCCTCTCTGCCCCCAAGTGTTGTACACGTCCAGTCTGTCTTACACATGCAGTAGGAACATTTACAGAATGATTGACTAATATTCAGTGAAGGACAAAAAGAAAAATAGCAGCCTTCAGAGAGACAGGTTTTTCTTGGTTGACCCATATCCTTTAAAGTGTCCCTAAAACATTTGTTTTGTTGTTTACAGACCAGTGGCAGCCCTACTGTAACCATCACATGGAAGTTGTGCACTTGCTATTGTGTGCAGTAACAATGCACTGTGCCCCACATTCTTAGAAAATCTTAAACACAGCATATATTTTGGAAGTTGATTTTAATTTGAAATATCAAACATAACCCTGTAGCAAAAAGTTGTACATTGCATTTGCAAATCTATAACAAATTGAGTACTGATGAGGTAAATAAAGACCGTATTCCATTTCACACATTATGGTTGAGCCATTTAGAAATTTGCATGATGGGACAGAAGACATCTCCCCTCTTACACTCCTATTGCACCTGACCTGCATAAAGGGGAAACCAAACAGGACTCGCTCCCAGCAATATGACAGTGCAGGTGGGAGACATAATGAAGTAGTCAGTTCATATTGTGCAGTCCGATACATCTGAGACAAGGCACTTATTATGAATGACATGCAAAGTTCCAAAAGGTCCTCCTTAGCGCTTCCCAGGTTTCCCAGCTCCTTTTTTACCACTAGGTGGTCCTTGACCCTTACCCCCTGCTCTTCCTTTACCTTTGCCCTTCCCACCACCACCCTTTCCTTTTCCAGAGAAGTTACCACCCTTGCGTCCCTTCTTTCCCCCCTTCTTAAATTTGGCTGCAGACTCCTCTCGGTCATCCTCTCGCATTTGTTTGTTTACAGCTTTGTTGACGTCCAGACGAGGTTTCTTACTGTCCAGCACTTTCAACAGATCCAGCTGCCTCTGCTTTTCATTTGAAAAGTTACCAATGACCGGCTGGAATTTCCTCTTCTTCCCGGTGTTTCTGGGAGCTTTCTCCTTAGGTAAGCGGTCTTGGAATTTACCTGCGGAAGCGGTGGATGACTTGGCCACATTGACAGCTCTAGCCAGGTCAGTTTTGGATTGCTGGGCGGTCGGTGTGAGTCCAACACCTGGTACTTTTATTTTCTGTGCCCTGGCTATGTTCCTCAGGCGATGCAGCTCGTTCTTTGCCACCTTCTCCTTCTTTGCTTTGTTGCGTTTGGCGAATTGGTCCTCGTTCGGGTCTGCCGTTTCAGGAACCTCAATCAGCCACTCTTTTGTGCCATCATTGACACGCTTGTAGCCCCAACGCCGCTTCCACTCTTTGGCAACATCGTCCCATACCAGGTTAGTTTTCTTCTTCTTTTGGATCCCCTTCAGTTTGGCGAATTCCTCCCATTTGGTTGGAGGCCTGGGCTTTGGCGGGGGCTTCTCTCTCGGCAGTGGAGTGGTCGGCTCGGGTAGTTTGACTACGATTACCTCCTCAACTCTCTCAGTTGGATGCTTCCATATCTCGTTGACCAGGAGCTGCGTGTTGTCACGAGCTAGCGAACGCAGGAAATCCTCTTTCTTCTGTTCACGAAACTGTCGAATGTCAATACGGTTCTTGTCGTATGCGACCAAGTTTCCGATGTCAAACTCGAGGTCCAGTTCTTTTTGAACGGTGATACTTTTGAGTTTTTCAGCCTCATCTTGTTCAGCTTTAGCAAGCAAGTCTTCTATACTACACGCAGCCATTTTGGATTTCTGAAAGCATGTCGGTCTCAAGCACTGAGGTATAATAAAGAACGGGTCCCACGTGTGTTTCAGGTCACGTGAAAAGGTCATTCATTTATTTCCGGGTTCAAATTTCCACATTCTGATTTATTTTTCCCCACTTCTGTCCACTAGGTGGTGTCATTGTATTACTTGAGTCATGGCAACAACAAAAAACATATATATATATATATATATAGCCTTTCACTTGAAGAAAGTGAATAGTTGAGTTATATTACTTGATTATCACTATCAAAGTAGAATATTATTTAATGCATACCTGATGTCCCTTGAGACCTCTAAACTAAAGAATGGCACAACCAACTCACTTTCTTTTCAGGGTCTGTGTATTGGTTTTTGGCAGAATAGCTGATGCTCAATAAGACTGTCTCTTTTCCGAGAGCTTGGCTGTGATGTTGCATATGAATACCCAATCTTACAGCGGTCTTCTGTGGAAGGAGCAGAGAGAATAGAGGGACAAACAGGTAACAATGTTGAGCCATTATGTCTATGACATTTTATCAAGTTGTACCTGTTGATAATTATCAAGACTTTATAAAGACTTTATCAACCTCTATACATACAGACTGATTGTGTTGCCACCCCCACATGCTATTTTCAAAATAATTTTGGACCCCACTAATTATATCCAGTGTGAGACTCACTCTGAGAGCCAAGGTTCTGACAGCTATGGAAATGAGCCTACCAGTGACATTGCTATATGTAGTGCAGGTAGTGTGAGGAGGGGAATCTTAATGAGGAGCTAAAGTGGCTACACACACACACACACTCTGCAGGGTGCTCTGTAATTACTGCAGGCTACTCTGTAATTACCACAGGGTCCTCTGAATTTACCACAAGGTGCTCTGTAATTACCACAGGGGGCTCTGTAATTACCACAGGGGGCTCTGTAATTACCACAGGGTGCACTGTAATTACCACAGGGTGCACTGTAATTACCAAAGTGTGCTTTGTAATAACCAAAAGGTGCTCTGTAATTACCACAGGGTGCACTATAATTACCACAGGGTGATCTGTAATTACCACAGGGTGCACTATAATTAACACAGGGTGCTCTGTAATTACCAAAAGGTGCTCTGTAATTACCACAGGGTAATCTGTAATTACCACAGAGTGCTATGTAATTACCACAGGGTGCACTATAATTACCACAGGGTGCTCTGTAATTACCTCAGGGTACTATGTAATTACCACAGGGTGCACTATAATTACCACAGGGTGCTCTGTAATTACCTCAGGGTACTATGTAATTACCACAGGGTGCACTATAATTATCACAGGGTGCTCTGTAATTACCTCAGGGTACTATGTAATTACCACAGGGTGCACTATAATTATCACAGGATGCTCTGTAATTACCTCAGGGTACTATGTAATTACCACAGGGTGCACTGTAATTATCACAGGGTGCACTATAATTACCACAGGGTGATCTGTAATTACTACAGGGTGATCTGTAATTACCTCAGGGTGCACTGTCATTACCACAGGGTACTCTGTAATTACCACAGGGTGAACTATAATTACCACAGGGTGATCTGTAATTACCACAGGGTGCTCTGTAATTACCCCAGGGTGCACTATAATTACCACAGGGTGATCTGTAATTACCACAGGGTGCACTATAATTACCACAGGGTAATCTGTAATTACCACAGGGTGTACTATAATTACCACAGGGTGATCTGTAATTACCACAGGGTGCTCTGTAATTACCCCAGGGTGCTCTGTAATTACCCCAGGGTGCACTATAATTACCACAGGGTGATCTGTAATTACCACAGGGTGATCTGTAATTACCACAGGGTGCTCTGTAATTACCCCAGGGTGCACTATAATTACCACAGGGTGCTCTGTAATTACCCCAGGGTGCACTATAATTACCACATGGTGCTATGTAATTACCACAGGGTGAACTATAATTACCACAGGGTGATCTGTAATTACCACAGGGTGCACTGTCATAATCCCAGGGTGCACTATAATTAACACAGGGTGCTCTGTAATTACCACAGGGTACACTATAATTAACACAGGGTGCTCCGTAATTACCACAGGGTGCTCTGTAATTACCCCAGGGTGCACTATAATTACCACAGGGTGCTATGTAATTACCACAGGGTGAACTATAATTACCACAGGGTGATCTGTAATTACCACAGGGTGCACTGTCATAATCCCAGGGTGCACTATAATTAACACAGGGTGCTCTGTAATTACCACAGGGTGCACTATAATTAACACAGGGTGCTCCGTAATTACCACAGGGTGCACTATAATTAACACAGGGTGATCAAATCAAATTTATTTATATAGCCCTTCGTACATCAGATGATATCTCAAAGTGCTGTACAGAAACCCAGCCTAAAACCCCAAACAGCAAGCAATGCAGGTGTAGAAGCACGGTGGCTAGGAAAAACTCCCTCGAAAGGCCAAAAAAAAAACCTAGAGAGGAACCAAGAGAGGAACCAAGCTATGTGGGGTGGCCAGTCCTCTTCTGGGTGTGCCGGGTGGAGATTATAACAGAACATGGCCAAGATGTTCAAATGTTCATAAATGACCAGCATGGTCCAATAATAATAAGGCAGAACAGTTGAAACTGGAGCAGCAGCACGGCCAGGTGGACTGGGGACAGCAAGGAGTCATCATGTCAGGTAGTCCTGAGGCATGGTCCTAGGGCTCAGGTCCTCCGAGAGAGAGAAAGAAAGAGAGAATTAGAGAGAGCACACTTAAATTCACACAGGACACCGAATTGGACAGGAGAAGTACTCCAGATATAACAAACTGACCCTAGCCCCCTGACACATAAACTACTACAGCATAAATACCACAGGGTATTTACAGGGCACAGGGTGCACTGTAATTATCACAGGGGCTCTGTAATTACCACAGGGTACTCTGTAATTACCACAGGGTGCTCTGTAATTATCACAGGATGCTCCGTAATTTCCACAGGGGGCTCTGTAATTACCACAGGGTGCTCTGTAATTACCACAGGGTGCTCTGTAATTACCACAGGGTGCTCTGTAATTATCACAGGATGCTCCGTAATTTCCACAGGGGGCTCTGTAATTACCACAGGGTGCTCTGTCATTTCCACAGGGTGCTTGAGACAGTTATTTTTTTATTTTATAAGATGGAAATAGAAAACGTGGATGTTCATATTGATTATTCACTAGTTGATGTAAACCAGCATCATTACATTTCAAAATCATGTGCAAATAAAAGGTGGACTGGTGTGTACAAGTTTTGTCAGAGCCTGAACGCTGCAGTATAGCTTGCATGTATGAGCATCACTGTTGAGGATCAGTGTCGTGTGCTGGCTTATACAGTACCCCCTAAGTGTCACGTTTTGACCTTAGTTCCTTTATTTTTTGTCTTTGTGTTAGTTTGGTCAGGGCGTGAGTTGGGGTGGGCAGTCTATGTTTTGTTTTTCTAGGTTGTGTTTATGTGTTTGGCCTGGTATGGTTCTCAATCAGGGGCAGGTGTCGTTCGTTGTCTCTGATTGAGAATCATACTTAGGTCTCCTTTTCCCACCTGTGTTTTGTGGTGGATGTTTTCTGTTTAGTGTATGTCACCTTTCAGAACTGTTTAGTTTCGTTCTCCTTTGTTATTTTGTAGTGTTATGTTGAATAAATGAACATGGACACGTACCACGCTGCATATTGGTCCGATCTCTCCTACTCCTCCTCAGACGAGGACGACGATCGTTACACTCAGGCTCAGACTGCCATGTGTTGCCTACAGTGCCTTCCTCAGTCTCTCACCTAAATATCTTATGAGTGGCTGCACCTTGCAGGAGCCTTCAGCCATCATGATATATTACTCCCAGCAGAAACATGGATGTCAGATAGGTCTTGTCTAAAGAGCACTGCCAAAATATATATATATTTATATATATATATATATATATATTTTTTTTAATTTCACCTTTATTTATTTAACCAGGTAGGCTAGTTGAGAACAAGTTCTCATTTGCAACTTGGACCTGGCCAAGATAAAGCAAAGCAGTTCGACACATACAACAACACAGAGTTACACATAGAATAAACAAACATACAATCAATAATACTGTAGAAAAACCTATATACAGCATGTGCAAATGAGGTAGGATAAGGGAGGTAAGACAAAAAATAGGCAATGAGGGGAAGAAATTACAATATAGCAATTAAACACTGGAATGGTAGAATGTGCAGAAGATCAATGTGCAAGTAGAGATACTGGGGTGCAAAGTGATTTTTGCAGTTCGTTCCAGTCATTGGCAGCAGAGAACTGGAAGGAGAGGCGGCCAAAGGAAGAATTGGCTTTGGGGGTGACCAGTGAGATATACCTGCTGGAGCGCGTGCTACGGATGGGTGCTGTTATGATGACCAGTGAGCTGAGATAAGGTGGGGCTTTAACTAGCAAAGACTTGTAGATGACCTGGAGCCAGTGCATTTAGCGACGAGTATGAAGCAAAGGCCAGCCAAAGAGAGCGTACAGGTTGCAGTGGTGGGTAGTATATGGGGCTTTGGTGACAAAACGGATGGCACCTTGATAGACTGCATCCAATTTGTTGTGTAGATTGTTGGAGGCAATGACATTGCCAAAGTCGAGGATCGGTAGGATGGTCATTTTTACGAGGGTAGGTTTGGCAGAATGAGTGAAGGATGCCTTGTTTGCGAAATTGGAAGCTGATTCTAGATTTAATTTTGGATTGGAGATGTTTAATGTGAGTCTGGAAGGAGAGTTTACAGTCTAACCAGACCCCTAGGTATTTGTAGTTGTCCACATATTCTAAGTCAGAACCGAGTAGTGATGCTGGACGGACGGGCAGGTGCGGGCAGCGATCGCTTGAAGAGCATGCATTTAGTTTAAATTAGCCTGCTGCTTTACATTTCTATGTCACAGCTGACCCAGTATCACCCAAAGAGATGAGGAGAGAGAGATGGAGAGAGAGGGACATAAAGACAGAGAGAGAGAGAGAGAGAGAGAGAGAGAGAGAGAGAGAGAGAGAGAGAGAGAGAGAGAGAGAGAGAGCAAGATCGGAAGTGAGTTAGGGAGGGGGGGAAGGGAGCGAGAGAAGTCCTCTAGGAGAGAAATAGAGTAAGGAAGGTAGGGGATGCTATAGCAAGTGAAATGATTGCATAATCGCAGGCCTGACTAAATGGAAGAGAACAGCTGTTGACAGAGTTACACAAAACCAGCTGGTTGTGTGTAAGTGAAGTTTATATATTTATTTATGGATTGTATAAATGACTGTGGCCCACTTGGCTGGGAGACTTAATAGACATGAGAAGTGGAACAGTCCCTTAGAGAAGTAGAACAGTCCACGAGAGAAGTGGAACAGTCCCCGAGAGAAGTAGAACAGTCCCCGAGAGAAGTAGAACAGTCCCCGAGAGAAGTAGAACAGTCCCCGAGAGAAGTAGAACAGTCCCTGAGAGAAGTAGAACAGTCCCCGAGAGAAGTAGAACAGTCCCCGAGAGAAGTAGAACAGTCCCCGAGAGAAGTAGAACAGTCCCTGAGAGAAGTAGAACAGTCCCCCAGAGAAGTAGAACAGTCCCCGAGAGAAGTAGAACAGTCCCCGAGAGTAGTAGAACAGTCCCCGAGAGAAGTAGAACAGTCCCCTAGAGAAGTAGAACAGTCCCCGAGAGAAGTAGAACAGTCCCTGAGAGAAGTAGAACAGTCCCCGAGAGAAGTAGAACAGTCCCCTAGAGAAGTAGAACAGTCCCCGAGAGAAGTAGAACAGTCCCTGAGAGAAGTAGAACAGTCCCCGAGAGAAGTAGAACAGTCCCCGAGAGAAGTAGAACAGTCCCCGAGAGAAGTAGAACAGTCCCCTAGAGAAGTAGAACAGTCCCCGAGAGTAGTAGAACAGTCCCTGAGAGAAGTAGAACAGTCCCCTAGAGAAGTAGAACAGTCCCCGAGAGAAGTAGAACAGTCCCCGAGAGAAGTAGAACAGTCCCTGAGAGAAGCCACCAGCTGGAGAGTAAAAGTCCTGGAGGACTAGTGATTCGCTAGGGAGTCCAGTCCACACTGTTGGTTTCTCAGGTATTAATCAGATAGAAATTAAGAGAAAGGACAGCAACACAATTAGACCAAACCAAATTGTGAGAAAACAAAAGATAATTACTTGACACATTGGAAAGAATTAACAAAAAACTGCAAACTAGAATGCTATTTGGCCCTAAACAGAGAGTATACAGTGGCAGTAAGTACTGTTGGGCCGGTAAACACTACAGAAGCTGCTCCGGCCGTGGAAAGCCTCTCACCAAACCTGGCCTGGTTCCTAGAAAACACACAGCATGGAATGGAGAGTCCTTGAGATAACATTTTGAGTTTTGTGTGAGTGTGTGTAAAGGAGTGTGTGTGTGTGTGTGTGTACTTGAGTGTATGTGTGTGATTGGACTGCAGTATTATCCATTGACTCCATGCTGGGGCTTGGAAGTGGAGAGAGAGTTGGTCAATGGCTGGGATCACAGCAGTTAACAGAGGTCATCCCTCAGCCCGCTACTCTACACTGTGGGAACTGAGTTGGAGGACATCATATAGA